>NC_056731.1:1837487916-1837587916 GCF_019279795.1 Protopterus annectens
TATTTTATCTGACTTTAAAAACAGAAAAGAAAGAAAAGAAGAAATGGGCTAAAAGAGCTTTGTCAAACACCAGCTTGGAAATAAAAAATATCTTTCCAGCTGCTGAAAACCCTATTCTAGAAAATATTAAAAAGTTTTCTAAAGAGCAACAGTAACAGTCTTAGAGCGATTAAAAGAAAACATTCCACTATAAAAAGGAAATAATTATTGGCATATTCCCAGTACTTCATAGCTCCTTCAGATTTCAAGCATTCTATATATCACCTTTGTCTGTTTGAAGCTCAGTTTTTTGACAACTGGACAAGCTTGCTGAAAAAACAATGGATTAAAATAGTGTTTCTCTAAGTTATGCCACAGAGATTGCTTTTTTTCAGTCTGACAATTACAGAAAGACACTTTCAATGTATCTTTTTCAGGCTTAAGAGTGTTGCAATTTTATTAAAGCAGTAGAATACAGCTAGCCCTTTTGCTATGAAAAAGGATATCATTTTTTTCAAGGATCTTTGTCATTTCCGAGAACAGGGATCCTTTTGTCCTATCCCAGACCATAAAGGTTCAAATATGTATGTCACTGTTAGAAAGCTCAGAATGACATCCATCACTTTCCTGGCTCCCTTTAATCCACGAGGCATGGATATTGACAGTTTGCATGAACAATACCTATTTACACATTCAAAATCATCTCTTTCCTGCAAGAAAAATCAGTTTTGAAATGGGCAAGCATGATTTTCAGTTCACAACCCTACCTTTTGGCTTTGTTACCATAGCAATGATATCACCAAGGTATGTGTGTTGTAGTCTATGTCCTATCTGCCCAAAAGGCATACACATTTCCCATACCCAGATGACTGACTTCTATATAGGCCCTAGGGCCAATAGCCTAGTACCTACCTATGAACCTATGATTATGGGCTTCATTAACAGTTGCAAATCAATTAGAATCGGCTGTGCTCTGGTCTGAAACTTCAAAATTTGGAAGTCATGGTAAAGAGGGATAAAATTCCAGCTGTCTGCTTTATCAAACATTCCTTTCCATTCCTGGGAAGAGTGACAGATATCATCCACTTACAGTTCCAGAAAGGCTACTCGTGGAAAAAACAACAACCCCCCTTTGGTACCAGCCAGAACAGCTCAGTGATCATATTATTCCACTAAAGAAAGGTAGTTCATTTGGCACTAAGCAGACCCCTAGAAATCTTGTCAATGTATGATTCCTCATTCTTTCACATATGCCTCAGAATATCAGTCTAGGGCAAATAGGAAATTCTCTTCAGTTGTGCTGCATTAACATAAAGGAGATGCAGGGAGTTTAGCTGGCATTAATGGCCTCCAGACTAGCTCTTCATTCAAGCACAAAGTATTGCTAGCATGTGCTGTCTGATCATCACTGAGGGACATGTTCATTTCAATAATGGAAACAGGTGCTACAGAATGATATAAGTCCTCAGACTGTGCATTAGACTGACTGACAGTACATCACCAACTACAGAGAGCAGACAGATATCAGTAGCATTCAAATGGAAACTAGTCACGAAAGCATCTAATTCCAAAGTAAAAGCTGCAGCCACAAACATATCTAATTGGTTGACAAGAAAATCCTCAACTAAAGTTTTGTACTGCCCAGCTGCTAGACCTCACTATGTTGTCACACAATAGTGCAACATATTATCATTTGCAAAGTACTTTTTCAAAAGGATTGGTGCAACCTCAGAATTAGTATATTTAGTAGTCAAAGATGTGGAAGTAAAATGCACACAGTGGGTGCAGCCCCCTTTTTGATAAAAAAATTACATTCAACTTTTTTTAATAGAATAGCAAATAGTGGCTTGTTGGGCAAGCAAGTTAAACACTTGGGATGCAGAAAGTTTACTGAAAGATGTCAAAGTAGTTTCCACAGCTGCTACAAAGGTTCTGCTAAAGACTCACCCCCACTAGACAGAGAATGTGCAACAATGAAATTTCCTTCAAAGATAATCAGGTCACTTGCATGCATTTCCTATAATTTCACTAATTCAGAAAATGCTCGTGAAAGCAGCTGAGGGCAAGTTTAATAGAAAGCAGGGGACAGCAAGGCTCATAGAATGCAATGCACACAGGATTGACAGCCAGCAATGCAGGAGATAACTCATGGACAACAGTGTATGTCAGGACTAATAGAAAATAATGTGCAACAAGGCTCACTGCATGCAGTGCAGGATAGGAGTCATAGGAAGCAATATCAGATGGAGCCCACCAAAGAAGTGCATGACAAAGCTCATAGAAAGCAATGTGTGACAGACCTCATTGTGTGATAAAGCTCATTGTGTACAATGTAGAACAGGGCTTACTGAAAACAATATGTGATTGAGCTCACTGCATGCAGTGCATAAAGGGTTAATGGTAAAGAATGAAAGACAACCTCACAGTGTGCAGTGCAGTTTAAGGCTCATAGGAAGCAGTGTAGGACAGGAATCATAGAAAACACTGCATGGCAATGCTCCCAGAAAAGAAGACATGACAATTTTCACATAGAGAAATGTGTTGCAAGCCCCATTAGCTGCCAGGCAGAAAAACAATATATAAACAGGTTTATTCTGTACAGTTCAGGATATGGCTCAAGAAAGCAGTGTAAGACAGGGCTCACAGAAAACAATGTGCAACAAGGCTGATAGAAAACAATGTGTGACAATGCTTTTTGTGTACAATACAGGATACAGCTCACAGGAATCATTACGGGACATGGATCATTTTATTTTGCCAGTCCCAGACTGGCAGAGCAGATCACAGATACCACTGCTTTTGCAACTGATATCCCTGCCCCATGAAGCTTGCCATAATGTCCTGAACTACTATTCCATAAAGGGAAGAGCCATACAAGTATACCTCACATCCTGAAAACCAAAAGCTTAAATTTACTTGGTATATTTATTGGTGCAACAATCTTTATATGTAAATGTATGTGCATGTATGTCTCTCTCTCTCTCTCTGTTTATCTGTCTATCTATCTATCTATTATCTATTTATCTGATATTTGTTAATCTACCGGGTGAACTGGTCCCAGGATTATTTTTTGCCCTGAACCAGGGCAGAAGCAGGGAAACATAATAATGGTGCTGCACTACTTTGTTCAAATTGTCATTTTATCAAGGCACTAATTATACAGTGAAATACAGCAACTCATACACGGAATGCACTTTCTAGAATAAGGCTAATAAATCCTGAACTTCAAGGAAAAAAAACACAAAAAAGTGGTGCAAATACAATACATAAACACTAAATACAACATGGGACAAGTAAAAAGGCAAAACATAATTTTAATGTAAAATGCATCATGCATAATCAGAAAACCTACTATACTAAACTTACTGGAAGAACAGCATTAACTAAAAGTATTACAAATGTAGTAAGTCTTTTGAGTTTAGGTCTTAGAGGTAGAAAGGTCTGTGTCACAGTAGCAGGAAACTATTGTGGCAGATGGATATTATGGCAAAGAGTACTAGGCTGCTAGATTGTCAGTGTACAGAGCAACTGCATAAAAGGATGTTAGCAGGTGTGGGGGGGGGGCTGGAATGGGAACAAATGTTAGGTATACGGTTTATTTACAATACAAATGTTTGAATAGGTAATGCCAACTTTGAAGCCATTAGTAATGGTCCAAAGCAACAATCAGTAGTGTCCTAAGTGGAACAGTCTGTACCCATGAAGTATATACAGGTCAGATGAGTGAGGAACTCAGTCATAAATACAGAGTACTTTCTAATGCCCCAGAAGTCAGTGGGGTATGACAGCCATACAGTGGGTCTTATGGAAGAAGCCTTTTTCAGTTGCAACCAGTGCAAAACATAGGTGAGACACCAAAAAAGTCTTAACTCTGACAGCTGGGTGAGTCATAAGGAACAATTAGGGTGACTCTTCATGGTAACAATGGACAATACTCCTCAAGGCTGAGTTGTGCAGAAGGAAGAACAGAGAAAAAATTAATATGGAAACAACAGACTGTTGCTATGGTAATGAGAAGATGTTCTTTTCATCTGTCAGTGAGATGTACATACAAATCCTATTCTGTATGTCATTTGTAGCTTCCCAAGCAATAAGTGAAAGGATATATTCTAAACCCTATGTTCAGGTAGTTAAAAACTCAGAATCAATGTAATATGCACATAAAACATAAAGGGTTATGATTGGGTCTCCTATTGTAACCATGTTATTATGTGTTTGAATCTTGGCGTCCATTTCAAGAACACATAATAAAGGGTTATGATCAGTGAGACACAATCATAACTCTTAGAGCATGGAGTTTTATTTAGTCTATGTACTACAAGTTACAGAAAATAAAAGCCAAAGTTCTTTACTGGCTTTGAAAACAAGTAAAGCACTTAGTGAGAGCTGTCGCATAGACAGCAAGTAAACATAATTACATGGAAAAGTCAGGGACAGTTTTTAAATACTGCCCTAATTTAAATAAGATGCTTGCAGACTGATGTCTGTAAACTTGTGCCAATATATGAGGGAGGATTCAGGGAAGGTTGACAGTGAAGGTATGTCCCTTTCACGATATTGGACCATAGCAGCACTTAAGGGGTGTGCAACATTTACATACCTCTGAAAGCACTGTTATAGTTAGGTCTCTTGCTACAGAACAGAGTAAAATATTTATCTTTTTTCTGATTCTGCAGCATAATCACAGCCCTCAATGCACTACAAGGCTCTTACATTTTATTTATTTATTTATTTATTTTACATTTGTTGACCGGGCTAGTCTAACTGGATACATATCCTTTTTCAGTAGAGGCCCGGGGAGAAAAGCTCCCAAATTTAGGAAAACTATAACACTACAATTAGATAGGAGAAGAGATTGATAAGACAATAAAAACAAGAAGACATCAATATATATATATGCTAGTAGTTTGAACATAGCTTTTGTAAAATTGGTCACATGACATGGGTACAGTTAAAAGAAGTAAAAAATACAACATAATCACTTGATAGGGAGAAGAGAGAAGAGGAGCTATGGGACGTGTAGAATTTAATCAGGGTTTGGACATGGGCACAACCATTGGGACTTAAGTATTTCTCGGAGATTAATTTTGAATAGGTTAAGTGAAGTCATGAGCCTAAGACTGTTTGGGAGTGAGTTCCATTGCTTCCCAATAGTTAGCATAGAGAGCATCACCTCCCATGTTATTTGATTTGATAGTCAATACCTGATTACTGTTTGAGGATCGAAGGCAGCTTAAGTTGGAGTAGGGGGTCAGGATTTTGGACAGAGCTGGGGTTTTATCGGGTTGATTAATTATTTTGAATGCTTCAATGAGTTGATTAAATTTGAGGAGATTGGGCAGCTCTAGCCAGTCAAGTTTCTTAAGGTTGACGCAATGGTGGGTACGGTAGGGTGTTCCTGTTATGAATCTGGCAATATGATGGTAGGTAGTGGAGAGGTTGTTGAGCTCACGTTTATTGAGGAAGGAGAATATCGGGGAGGCATATAGTAGTGTGGAAAGGAGATGAGTACGGGCAATGGTTAATTTTGCATGAGGAGTTAGACAATTCCTGATTCTGTACATTGAGCCTAATTTGTTGTAACTGACTTAATGGTTTGGGCAATGTGCATGTCAAATTTGAGCTTATGGTCAATAGTGATACCTAATAGTTTGGTGTGGGAGACGGGATCAATGATGGTGCCATTAAAGGATTCAACAAAAAAAGGTCCTATGATTCGCAGGTTGGGGTTCCTGTGCAAAAGGAGTGGTAGGCGAGGGGAAGAATAGAAGTAACTTGGTTTTAGTTGGGTTTAAAATGAGTTTCAGGTCAGAGAACCATTTTTCGACTGTGGCAAAACATCCAGCAATGCAATGTTGTTTAGTCTCTGCAGTATTGCTGGCAGAATGATTGCATGTCATGAGTTTTTGTTATTCGTCTTAGTCTTATAAATGAAGAAGAAACAGAAAAAGGGCGGCTTCAGGAATAAGCTGGAATCTAGCAACTGGTGCAGAGGACTACTAAGGCTAACGTGTTAACAAGCTACTTCCTATAGTATAGGGTTTGATCCCCTCAGCCTTCATTTGCTTATTCCTTGACCTTGAGCAAGTCATTTAACCAGACAATGCTTTGGGATATTTGGGAATTTGGGCTAGGGTCATTAATGGTATCCTGGACTGCATGCCAAGTAATTATCTATAAATTGGCAAAGTAATCCTGAATTTTCCAAAATCTGGTAACAGTAGCTTTTGCATCTTGATTACAGATTTACTAGATCCTCTGCAAAAAAGGTACCACCCAAACTTAGCAGGCAAAATATAGTTATTTACAGAATACAAAACAGCAAAAGGCACAGTCCTGAACCCTGCATGACTCTCCTGAAGTGGTACTGCTGGATTTGGACTGCATTTTTCCCTCCTAACCAGGCTTGTTCTCTCAGACAAGCAATGTTTGAGCACTCTTGGGGCCTTTCCACAAATCCTCCTTTTTAAATGGAAATAAGAAAGGTATGGTTCACAAGACCAAAAGAAAGCCTCATATCTACAAAGAAAGCAGGTTGTTCCAGTATTAGGTTAAATTAGGTTATCCACAGGCAATCACAGAGCTGAAGCCATATCAAATGAGGTATTGCTGTTATTAAAAGAGTCTAGGAGGCCACATACCAGAAAATGTCATCTTGGTAATTGTACAGATTTACAAATAAAAGTAAGGTGAACACCACCTCTTCCATACTGTCTACTGTTCTGGATTATTTGTAGTCTCTTTCTTCTTCGGGACTGGCTTACCCTTCTAGCAATATGTGGGTGGCACCTTTATCATCATGAAAACATACATCTTTCTCATTAGCTTCTTTTGAAAAAAAAACTATGAATGATTATTATTATTATTATTATTATTATTACTTTTTTATTTCAAGACAGTGGGATATTATGCTTGCCAAGGATTCGAATTTGAGAAAGATAAACTAACTTTACATATTCTGAGGCACTGTATTTGCCCAACTTTAAATCTATGCATAGGAAAATATAATTTTCAATAGCCATAACATCTGCTAGTAGAATTTTACAATTATACACCTTAGTGGACTATCATCCTTATATATTTTTTCCAGGAAGATAGGGTCGTTTTTGAAAACAAACCCTTCTTTATATCATGAGTGGTTACAGAAAGGATTTTCATCCAGACAGTATGACTCTGTGAATACTTTCCATTAAAAGGAAATATGTAAGTCTGTTTTTCAGCTCTTCTACTTTTTTGTGATTCGCTGTAGCCAGTCCTGACATTTCAAATGGTTACCAATAAGGGACAGGATGATATTAGGTACCTTAAAATATCACAGGCAGCTTAGAGATTATATTCAAAGTACTGTGTATTTCAAGTAATCAAAATAAATGTTTGCTTCTTTTTTAACAGAAGAAATTAAAACAAAGGAGAAGCAAATTTTTTCAATATGGTTAGGGAACTAGTTTTGCTCTTTTGCTACAACAAGTACATCATATTATTATGGGATGGTGAAGCCACATTCTACCTGAACATCAACTATGCTGAATGTTTTTTCTTTAGGAATGTTGTGTCTTCTCAAAAGCTACTAATAAGAAACAGTGTCCATGAGTTAAACACAACACATTGAATTTTCACTGTCGGAAGGGCAGGATTTGCTAAAGCTGCCTTGAATAGGTAGCCTGACATTCTTCTATGATTTGTAAGAGCACAACGTGGGATATTACCCATTTGTTATGACCGATAACTGCAATGCTCGTTCTTAAAGCTGGATGATAACATTAAGTGAGATACACACTTTAATGGTAGATCTTTGAGAGAAGAGTGCACAGCAGTTAATCAGTGAATTCTCTCAATTAGTTGAGTTTTGGTAACTATAGGGCAGCTATAGACAGACGTTGTACATGGTCAAGCAGGTGAGTAGGCAATAAGCACTCCGGAGATGGAGAGGGAGGAAGCGAGAACTGAGGTTTGGTACTTCAGCATCAGCTTTCATATGCTAAGTTTGTTTATTTCATTACTGTAATTGCTTATTGGTTTACAGTTCAGATTTGTTTATTTAATGCCATTAGATTATATTACATTTGCTTAATGTCAGGATGAGACAGTAAGCCTATTGGTGCCAGTTGTTACCAAGGACTAAGCCTGTAACCTGTGGTTCTTGAGGTACAGAGTTTGATTCCCTCAGTCCTCATTTGCCTACCGTGTGATCTTAAGCAAATCACTTAACCATACATTACACCGGGGTTACCTCTGAAAAGGGACTGTGTGTTTAGTGGTCCTATCTGGGTAAGAAATGTGTATTATTATCCTACCTTTTAAGTACATTTAGCCCTCTACTTCCTCTCTCCTCTTTCCTCCATTCATACCTTTCACCTTATCTTATTCCAGAAAACCCATGTCTTCCTGAATGCCTCTGTGGAACCTCCCCACCTGCTATTCTGGTCATCCATTCCATGAGTCCACAACCCTTGTTGTGAGAAAGTAGTTTTGGAGACCCAGTGAGTAATTAGTCCCTACAATGTGATTTCTGTGTGCTGTCCTTCCCCCTGAGTCCATCCAGTTCAGAATGATCCTTTTTCATTTCCCTGATGCAATCTTGTGCTCAAGTATTGTGCTCTCTTCTGTCTCAAATGAGAAGAGTTCCTCTAACCTATGGTCATATTCCTTCCCCTCAGTCCCACAGATTTTTCTGGTAGCTTTTCTTCAGATTCTGTTCAGCGGTCTGACCTCTTTCTCCTTGCATAGCCTGCAGAACTGCACACAGTACTCAAGCTGTGGCCTGTTCAAGGTTCTTTAAAGTAGAAGCACTGCTCTTTGATTTTGGAATTTATCTCCCCAAGGATACAACCCAGCATTCTCTTTGCTTTTGTCACTACCCCGTCATTCCACTGCTGGTTGTCCAGTCCAAGAGCAATAAACATCCTCATATCCTTTTCCAGTTCTGTTGTCATCAAGTCCACTCTCCCATCTCATAATTCACACCAGAGCTATTGTTGCTGTTGCCTAAGTGCATCACTTTGCATTTGTTTGCACTGAACCTCAACTGCTCCCATTTTGCCCACTTGTTCAGTCTTTCCTAATGCTTCATTAGACTCACAACTGATACCCATCTTTTTGTAGCTTGCTACTCAACCTCCATATCTCCATTTTCTGTCACTACTGAAAAACCTGGACCCCTACTGACACTGGCCCTTGCCTTGTGATGCCAGCAATGGCCAGCTTCACTCCCCCATTTTACCCAGGTTGCTAGCATTGCAGAGTATGACTATCCAGCCATGGTCGGAGTCGCCCTTGTTTGCTCTTCTGTTGTATTCTACATTACTTTTTACCTTCCATCTACTGCCTAAGCACTTGTCTTCTGATTTTGTCACTCTCCCTTCCCCTTCTATCTTACTTTTCCAAACTAATATTAAATGCTTTTATCTAGTCTGGACTAAAATGGAGTTTACTGTTGAATTGAAGTGGCAGATGAGATTTATAATGTATCAAGTGTTAGTTGAGTACAGAGTGGTTCGTATCTGTAGACTTTGCAATCTTAGTGTACAGCACTTGAAGGAACTATTCATACCTCTCAACTGCCCAGATTTTTGCAGAATGTCCAGATTTTTGCTTCATATTTTCAGTTTGTTTCTCATAAAAGTTTGTTTTATTGGTTGATCTTTGACAAACTGGTGAAGATTAAAGTACAAAAATATTGACAGACATTTGCATTTCAGACTTCATATGCTTCAGAAAATTAATGCTAATGCAACATCTGTTATTTTGTCAACTTTCTACATTTGTAAGAGCAATACATAAAAAGTGTCCCTATTTTTGGGCCTCCATTATTTCTGGCTTTGTCCATATTTCTTACACTAAGAGGTTAAGAGGTATGGTAAGGTATGAAATAACATATGTTATGGTGTTACCCAAGGATCAGTCCTTGGATGTATTCATACTAATATGTATACTAATCCCTAACCTCTGACCATCCAGCCTAAGTGCTACCATATACTCAGATGGCCTTGTCTTTGGTCGCCATGTTACAAAGGTGGCCTTGTGCTTTGGCTGCAGTATTATACAGATCACCTTGTGGTTTGGTTGCAGTGTTATACATGTAACTTTGTCCTTTGGTTGTAGTGTTACACAGATAACCCTGTGCTTTGATTGTCACGTTACACAAATGGCCTTGTGCTTTGGTTCCATGTTACACAGGTGGTCTTCTGCTTTAGTGACTGTGTTACACTTTGGTTTACAAAGTCTGTTGAACATGTGGGAGAAACAGACAAAAGCAGGTCCTGTAAAACAGAACTGGAAACAGTCACACATGTTGTTGCTGGGTATGATACACTAATGGCAGAGGGCCTGTATACTGAAATGCATAATAATGTGGCAAAACTGTTGCTTTGGGGATTGTGCAAACATTACAATACTGAAGTAGCTGAGAAGCATTGGAAACATAAGCCACAAAGCATTACAGAGAATAATGAAGTCTATAGCACGTGTGATTACCCATTTCCAACAGTTCAAAAACTAGATGCAAGAAAACCAGATATAGTAGTCCACAAAAGGAAGACAAATCTAGCATTGATCAATGAATTTGCTACACCCAATGATTACAGTGTCTTATGTACAGAAAGACACAAAGTCAAGAAATACCAGGATTTGTAGGCAGAAACAAGGGCAATGTGGATGAAGGATACCCAGAGAGTTCCAATAGTAGTAGGAGCAATGGGTCTCATAAAAAAGAATTTACAGTCATATTTAGATATGCTACCAATATATGTAACTCCATATGGATTGCAGAAGGAGTCAATTCTGGGCACATTGCGTGTGCTACGAAGAGCACTTTTGGCTAACATTGAAGATTGAAACAGTACTAATTTCATGGACGTTAATCATACTTTGACTTAGAAATGGGGGCCATTTCCTTCATGGTATTAGAAACTCAACAGACTTAGAAAAATTAAACGGTGATCTCATGCTTTGGTTGCAGTGTTATACAGGAGACCTTCTGTTTCTGCTGCTAAGGAACTTAATCTGCATCTTGAAACTATCTATTTTTGTTTTAAAAATAAGACTCCTAAGATAAATTCTGCCAAAACAAAACCAACTCTCTCTGAAGCTGCAGTTAAGATGTCATTTTCCATCCAGGTAATACATTCTTCCCAGGTTCCTATAATCTAAAGACTGAAAGAAACAAAATGCTTTATATATCTAAGATTCCAAATTAAGCAGACCGTTTCTTCCTCATACAAGCCTGATGCTCACTGTACTAAAATGTTCCTAATCTGAGATTTGCCTGCCTAGGCCATAGCACAATTATTCCCTCCACTAGAACCTCTGTTGCTAAAGGAATTACTGTTCTTCAGAGTGAACAGGATCTTGGTATTAATTCCACTGCCATAACAACTATTACCAACCTCTTGCAAGCCCTGGCTAATAAAGATTATAATTTTGTTCAGTTCTCATACCATACAAAAAATGCCAGCGTATCACCCTAATTAAGGCTAGCATACTGCCATTAAAAAATAGAAATTTCCATCCTTTGTTTTTTCCCCAAAGGGTTAAAAAATTTAAAAACCTTTTCATTTTTTTCTTTCCCCTTTTTACCCTTCCACTCAGTTTAAGGGGTAAAAAAACCTCCCCCATTTCTGGGATTTTTAAGGGGTTTACCTGTAAGGAAAACATTTTTCCAAAGGAATTTTTCCTATGGGGGCATGGGTGAAATTTTTCTTTGGTGGCTCAAAAATTTTAAAACCCTTGTTGGGTACCTTCCCAAAAATCTAAGTTTTTTCAACATGAATTTCTGTTTTAATTTTTTATTTCTTTCTATACAATTTAAGTTACCCGTTTTTTTACACCCTTTTTTTAAAGGGGTTTTTGCTACAAAAGAATTTTAAAAAAAAGAATAAAAAAAATTTTTGTTTGGTTGTTGTGTGTTGGTTGTTTGTTGGGTTTTTTTTTAATGTTTTTTGGGGGAAAAAGGTCCGGGGGCCCTTTTGGGTTTTTGGGGGTTTTGTTGGAAAACTTTTTCAAAAAAATGTGTTTGCCCCACTTTTTAATGTTTTTGCTGGGCCTTTTTTCAATTTAAAGGGGGCATACTTGGGGAAAAATTTTTAAGAAATTTTGGCCGTTGGAGGGAAATGCCAAGGCAAATTTTTTGTTTTCCCAGAAATTTCAAAATTTATGGTATGCCTTGGGGTTTTTTTGCTGTTTTTTGGCCCCTTTCTGGAGACTTTACCTAAAAGGCCCTGTTTTTTTTTTTTCACTTTTGGATTTTTAAAAAAATGGCTTTAAACCAAGGGTAAAAAAAAATTAATAAAAAAAGAATAAAATAACCCCTTTTTTTTTTGGGTTTGGTGTGTTGTGTTTGTTTTGTTGTGTTTGTTTTTTGTGTGTTGGTTTTTTTGGTTTTTGGTGTTTGTTTTCTTTTTTTTGTTGTTGTTTACCAGTTTTCCTGTTTTTCAAGTGTTAAAGTGTTTTTTGTTTTTTGTGGGTTTTTGGTTTTGTTTTGTTATTTTTTTTTGTCCCCGTGGCAAAATTCCCCCAAACTTGGGCCTTTTTCCTCATTTTGTTTCCTTAAATTTCTTTTGCCCGGTTTTTGTCCTAAATGAAATGGCACAACCCCAAGTTTTACAAAATTACTTTTAATTTCTTTTGGATTTTTTAAAAGCCCCTTTTGGTTTTGGTGCAGACTATTAAGGGGACCCCTTTATTTAGACTTTTTTAACCCCCCGAAAGAAAGGTTCTTTTCCCCCTTTTTTAACCAAATTTTCACTTTTTGGCTTCCCTTTTGAGAAATGTTTAAAAAGTAAATTAAACTAAATTTAAGGAAATTCCTTTTTTTTGAAGAAAAGGGTTGATTTGCCAAAAATCACATCTCTCAACCCTTTTTCCCCTTTTTTTCCTGGGGTTTTTTGTTTTGTTAACGCACCATCTTCCCCGATTTACCCCCCGGGCCCCTTTTTTAAAAACTTTTATCCTTTACTTGGGTTGGGAGCCTCATAATTTCCATTGTTTTGGTAGAACCCTCGTTTCCCAAAACCCTTTCCCTTTTGTTCCCAAAACTTCCCAAATTGGGGCTTTTGCTTTTCTTTTCAATTTAAAAGTTCCCCCCAAACCATAATGTTTTCTCCCCCTTTGAACTTTTTTGCAATTGGGGGTTTAAATTTGGTTTTGCTCTTTTGGTCCCCTTTTTTTCTTTTAAGTTGCATTTTTCCCCCCCATCTTCATTTTTTTCCACACTCTAGGTTCCCCCAGGCCTTTCTCCCCTTTCTTCCCTACGTGTAAATTTACACCCTGCTTTTCCAACTTATTTTCCTTTCTTTTATTTTTCTGGGGGGCCCTCCTTTTTCCTCTTAATTTTTGGCTGGGGAGCCCAACTTTTGGGGGTTTCTTTATTTAGAATTGCCTTCTCCTTCCCCAAAAACTGGTTTTAATTTTCCCTGTTTCCTTTACTTAACAGGTTTTCTTCCTTTGAATTTTGGTTTTCCTTTAATTTCTTCTTTTCCCCTTTTGAAACACTTTCCCAAAATTTAGGGTCCTCCCAGCCCTTTTTGGTTTTTAACCCTTTCTTGCTTTTTTTAACCAACCGTGTACTCCCAAACCCACTTTTTCCTTACTTCAAATTGGTTCCCCTTTCCCCCAACCAAATTTTCCTTTTGTACTTAATTTTAAAAAAATTGGGTAACCCATTTCTTTCCCCACAATTGTTTTAAATTCCCCCCTTTTTCCCGCCCCCTTTTTTGGGGTGCAGAGCCCCGAATTTTAAATTTTATTTCTCCCATTTTGGGTTTTGTTGGGTTTGTTGACCATTTGGCATATTTGCATTTTTCAGTATCTGGGTCCCTTTTTTTTCCAACTTCTATAAATACCCTCAAAAAGGGCCCTTTTCTTTTTTTTCCCAATTTTTGGGTGTGGGCCTTCAATCTAAGCCTGGGTTTCTCTAATTCATTTTCCCTTAGTCTTTCCCCTTCCAAAAAGGGTTTGGGGGTTCCTCTTCCCCTTTTCCCCCATTAATTTGTGTCTGGGCCCCCAATATTTTTGGTGGGGTTGTTTTTGGAAGTTGTAGAAACCCACAGAGATAAAGGGAGAACTTGCAAACTCCAAAGAAGCATTGGCCGACGGTCACAATCAATCCTTGTACCTTGTGCATGGGAGGCAAAGACCTTAACTATTATGCTAAATGGTCCCTCATACCAGCTTGATGCTAGCCTTCAAGACTTACAAGTAACTGAAATATTTATAGCTGAAGGTAAGGGGGAAGTCAGCCAGAAGGATAAAGTGTGATCGTAGTGTAGTGTTAAGACAATGGGGTGTTACTTCTATGGTTACTATCACCTTCAACTGGGAAACCAACAGGATGGTTTAAAGGTGTTGATTTTATCTGTAGAATAGGACTATTAATGAAATAGTGTTTCAGTTCTGTTTGCCATTGATAGCAGTTAGAGTGTTAACATGGAATGTGTGATGGATTTTGAAGTGGAACTTCAGAGAACCGTAACCTTAGCTACGAGAATCATAGGGCAGTTAACACATGATTAGTTTAATCATAGAATAGGCCTGTTAAAGCAGTATTCAGTTGAACATAAAATGACTTAAATTAGAGCATTCCTCAGGTACAGCATACCTGAGAGGCAAGGGTATGTTATGGACCAAGTTCACTCATTTTAGGTATCCCAACTGTCAGTGCTGTGTCCATGGCATTAGAGATACACTTAGTACAAAGCAGAGCTGAGGTGATCCTGATAACGTTGCACTCTCTTGTACCAGCTGTCCAGTTAGTGAACAGGGTCAATCCTGGTGGCACTTAATGTTATCAAAAAGTTTTGGTTAGGTGGGTGCCAAGAATTTAAAGTTTTCTTTTCTTTTGCAGGTGAGGGAAGTGCAGAGTGGACATCAGTTGGTGACCTGAAGGAGGTAGGTATGGAAGGCAATGTTGCCTGTTGCAGTGCATGTTCCAGTCACTAGAATGCTGCACAAAGGGGTCCAAATGGAAGAGCATCAAGTGAGACACAGTCAGTGGCCTGAAGGACGTGGATGTCAAAGGTAATTGATTCTGATGGGGTGGATTTTCCAGTTCTGGAGTTGTGCACAATGAGGTCACAGGTAATTTTACTTTATTAAGGTTCATTGGATTTGGTGCGGTTTGGGTAGACTGTGGGTAAGTAGGGAAGACGTATGTTAGTGGAGAGTAAAGCAGGGCTGGGGATTTAGGAGGAGTATGGGGGCTTCCCACAGTGAGGGTGGAGTCTCAGCAATCATAGGATCATAGGGAGTTGTTAGACTAATGGCTAGGGCAAGTACAGGCTGTCTAAGACAGCCTAGCCAAGTTCAGCCCCCATTTTCATGTACAGCATTTGCTGCCCTTGTCCAAGAGAGAGCTTGGTGGAGCCACTGGGGCAAATTTATGGCTACCCATCCAGCTGTTGAATTGGGTTGAGGGACAATGAGGTGTTCTGTTTGGTATTGAGTTTGTTTCAAAGGGGGGCATTTTTTTGGGGGGGGGCCTGTCTTCAAGCACATGCTATTAATGTCACATATCAGGTTATGATCTTTGGGGTGAGCATCATATGTACCATCTGCATCATACACTGGGATGATAGGAGGTGTTTCATTATATGTATGAATGGTAAGAGTAGGTAAGGTTTGATGGAACATTCTAGGCTGCAGGTGCTGCGGGTATGTAAGGAACTGTGTGCCCTGTGGCTATATATATATGGTTTTCCACCTGAGAAATTAAGACAAGACTTACAGTTTCAGAGCAGTCCTTGGTCAATTGTGATTGTTCTTAACACATACTTGTCTTGCTTTGGCTCATTAGCATCAGTACAAAGAACTGCCTGCTCACACCCTTGTTCTCCCCTCCCCTTCCCTGTTTATTACCTTAAGACAATCCCAGAGTTAATAAATATTACCTGTGGCAGGCACCATTTGTAAAACTACAATCCACTCTGCTACAGGCCCCATGAAGGCTCAGTGTCTCTCCAGTAAGTGTTTTACAACTGTAAATGCCTATTTATGTTGAATTGTATTAGACATTTTACAACTGTATATGTTTATGTTGAATTTCAAGCCTGCTTACTTACACTATCAGACTATTTACCCCACTCATAGGACCAAAAACTGGGACTGGGTTAGCCCCACTCCACTTAGCCCTCGCTACGCTCAGGCTCGCTTCGCTCCACTCCCTGCCCCCTTATCCCACCCACCCCCACTGTGTCTACATTTATAGCCACTAGGCCACACCCCTACTTCCTCTCCAACCTACACAACTTCCTCTCCAATTTCCTCCCACCACTTTACTGTTTAACCACTACTATTCCTCTGAAGCACATTGACCCCACCCATTGATGACATATAACATGTCTATAAATAATTATAAACTCCTTCCTCTTATCTTACCACTCTTAATTCTGCCATACTTTCTTACTAGCTATGAAAATCTCACATTCGTAGGTTTCTCTTATCCAAAATGCCAAACCAAGACCCCCTACCTCCACTGACTGGAACTTGCCCACTACTACACTACCAAAAATTATAAATTCCAACCACTTGCTTCCAAAAAAACCATTCCAATCAACACCAAAATCCAAATATGAACTAAAACTACTATTCAAAGTTATTAGACTACTAAGCGTATCTAAGAAAAAACATAACCAAAGATGGGGACATCCATCCTAATCCAGGCCCAACCTTAACTCAAAATCCTACCAGCCCACCACTCTCCCACCGACTGGTCAACTCCCTCCTAATATGCCACTTAAACATTAGAAGCCTAAACAATAAGATACATAGCCTGCATGCTGTACTAGCCACATACCTCCCCAACATAATGTGTCTATCTGAAACATGGCTCCGGCCATCAACCAAAGACAATGAGATCCTGCCTCCTGGTTACAACATACTTAGGGTAGACAGAGTAAAGAAAAGAGGAGGTGGAATAGCCGTTTTATATAATAGCACACTTAACATCATAACTAACCCTATACAACCACCCCAGGTCTCTAACGCTGAAATACTAGCTCTAAAAATTCTACTAAATAATCATAAGGGCATTAACCTAATTGTCACCTATATTCCCCCTGGGAACAATGTAGAAACACTAGAGGTCATTCTACATTGGATAGCCAACAACTACCCTCAAGAAACCATTGTCCTGGGCGATGTTAATATTGACTGGAACCAATGCACAGCACAGGCCAACCCCATCCCTGTTAACCTACATGGATTCTCTCAGATAATATCATCTACCACACGTACAGGTAACAATCACCAAAAAGAGAGTATACTAGACTGGATACTCACCAACAGTCATCCCCAGAACTATATGTCTGGAACTCTCCCTAATGATCTTAGTGATCACCTGCTCACATACATCATGAAAGACAAAATTAATTGTACAAGCTTATCTATTTATAGGTCTATCAGATCCAAGAAAAACCTTGACCCAACTAAACTTCAACTTGAATTCAAATCATGTAACTGGACAAAACTAAAGTTCCTTCCCCTTGATGAGGCAGTGTCATCATTTAACAATTCATTCCTTACTATACTTGACTCGCATGCCCCTAAACGCTCAATAAGAATTAAAACTCAACTAGCACCCTGGCTAACAACAGACACCAAAACCAAAATAACAACTAGAGACAAAGCGTGGGATAAATGGCGCACTACCAAACTACCCCTAGATCGTATCAAATTCCAACAGCTTAGAAATGAGACTAAAAAAGACATCATACTAGATAAGAAAAATTACTTCTACAATCTGCAACATAAACATCAGAATAACCCTCAAAAGTACTGGGCAGGCATAAATAAACTTCTCCAACCAGGCAAATCCACTACTCCGACCCCAGGAACATTATCTGACAAGAGCCAAGAAGATATAGCCAATTCATTCAATACTTTCTTCACAGAAACCATCCAGTCATTAGCTAACCAACTTTCTCCTCCCCACACTTCTATAAACACTATACCCGACTCACCACTCTCTTTTAACTTCCAGCCAGTGTCCACATCCTTTATCAGATCCATTTTGAAAAAACTGAAGCCAACCACCCTTTCAGCCGATCTCCTGCCGACTGAATTCCTGCAAATTGCTGCAGATGTCGTAGCCTACCCTATCTCAATCCTAATTAACAGAACCATAACCGAGGCCTCAATCCCCTCAATTTGGAAAATATCCTATGTTATTCCACTTCATAAAGGAGGTTCATCCACAGAACTATCCAACTATAGACCTATAGCCATACTATCACCACTTGCCAAAATTATGGAAAAGTGCATGCACAACCAACTAATGCTCTATCTAACCCAAAATAAACTACTCACAGACTCTCAACATGGATTCAGACCCCATCATAGTACAACCACTGCCCTCCTCTCTTTTACTGAAAACATTAATCTTAACCGGAATAATAAAAAAATATCCTCCTCTCTCTTCCTGGACCTATCGAAAGCCTTCGATATGGTAAACCATCAGTTACTTCTATATACTTTAAAAACCCTGTATCTAGATACTCCAGCCCTTGACTGGTTTCAAGCTTACCTCACTGGGAGACAACAAGCAGTAATGTGGCAAAACAAGCTCTCCTGCCTACTACCAAATACCATAGGAGTTCCTCAAGGTTCCATATTAGGACCTCTCCTCTTTTCAGTCTTCATAAACGACATCCAAACAGTCATCCCTGAAGCCACCTGCATTCAATATGCAGATGACTCGACTATAATATGTTCCAATGCCTCTCTTGCAAATCTACTAACTACCACCCAACATAGCTTCACCAAAGTCGAAAACTGGCTTGCCAACCATCTCCTGATCTTAAATCCAAACAAAACCAAGTTACTTCTCTTCTACCCAACCAATAGATCTCCGACTGAAAACTTCACTATAAAATCCAATAATGGGACCATCATCTCCCCAGACACCTATACAAAGCTATTAGGAGTAAACATTGACAATAAACTCAGATTTGATACACATATCAACCAAGCCATTAAGTCAGTCAACAAGAAACTTGGGACCCTATATAGAATTAAAGCCTTCCTTACCCCGAATGCCAGGGCAGCCACAGCCTGTTCACACCTTCTCTCTACCCTACAATATGCCTCTCCTGTCCTCACTCACCTTAACAAATCTGATCTGGCCAAGCTCTCATCCTGCTATAATCACATTGCCAGGTTCGTTACAGGCCTACCCTACAGAACACACCACTGTACTAACCTGAAAAAGCTTGGATGGATAGAATTCCCACACCTTCTTCACCAGTCCCAAACTCATAGAGGCCTTCAAAATCCTTAAACAACCTGAGAATACCCCAGCATTAAAAAACTTAATGACTCCCTACTCCAATCTAAGCTGCCTTCGCTCAAGCAAACAGACTCCTTGTCCAAACAACTAAATCTCTCAACCTAGGTGGTGACGCGCTATTTGCCAACACCACTGGTAAAATATGGAACTCTCTCCCAAATAACATCACGCTTGCAACTTCTCTAAGTCAATTCAAAAATAGTCTAAAACTCCACTTCAAGTCACACTGGCTATGTCCTTGCTCAAACCCAGACTAGCTCTGTGCCATTAACTAAAACATAAACAACTAGCTAAGATGATAAGTACTTTGTATACTGTGATAAAGAAATATGTATCCTGTCTAACTCTATGTCATTATACTGCCTACCGTCCTTGCTAATATGTTATTAATGTTACATTTGCAGTAATCTCAGAAATAGTAATGGCAGTCTTGTACTTGTATGTAAATAGCCTATGTTTTTGTTAAGTTCTTTCAGCTCATTTACTGTACCTAATTATCAATGTAACTCTGTTGGAGCTTTTCTCCCCGGGCCTCCGCTGAAAAAGGACATGTATCCAGTCGGACCATCCCGGTTAACAAATGTAAAATAAATAAATAATAAATAAATAAATATACAGAAGTTAGAAGGCTTAAACAAGGCATTGTTTTGTGATTTCCTGCACATGTATGTTATGTTTAATTTAACCAGGAATTTGGATTATGCGTGTGTGGAGTATTTACAGTTTTTTCTTTTGCAGATCATATTGTGGTTGCAGATGGGGAAGTGCAGAGCGGGCATTACTTGGTAGGCTGAAGGAATGTGGACTTGACAGATGAGAAAGGAGGTTGAGGAATGTGTCGGCTGATGGAGTGGTATGAAAGGAGGTCACGGTTTCCAGCAGTGCAGTCGAATATGGAGTTTGTGTTTTTCTTCCCTATAGCCACAAGGTAGAAGCAGTTGGGGCATGAAGAAAGTGGATTTGAAAGATGATGGGTTTGACGGGGTAGTTGTTCCTGCTGTTTTGACTATACCGGCCACAGGAGATGTCTTGGTCACCAGAGTGGTGCACAATGGGGTCACAGAGGGCAGTTAGCAGAGTGAACAATGGTTAGTGGCCTGAAGAAAGCGAAATTGAAGGGTAATGAATTTGGCTGCAGTGGATGTTCTGGTGTGGCTTGGTGGGGTCACGGGTAATCGCACTTCATTCATGTTCATTAGGGCACGTCTGAATTACACTAGTGTGGGGTGGGGGTTACAGGAAGCACTGCAGGTATGTGGTTGTTCTCAGGGATAGTTCAGGATTTGGGTGCTTGCCTATGTGGGAGGTTTAAGCAAGGCATTGGATTTGTGTTTCTTTGCAGATATAGGCCTGTTTTAATTCCTTTCTAGCTTAGTCAATTGGTGGCTTTCAGTACTTATATGACAGGACTTTTGGGGTTGATGACGGTGATCTAATTTGGTTTACAGATGATGGGTACACCGAATGATGTTTGGCTTAACCCCTCCTTTTATGAGTGGTTAGGTGGTTGAAAATTTTTGGTAGGAGGAAGGAGGGAACAACCTGGTCAGGCTGATGGGTGGAGGAGAGGGACAGGCTTGCCCTCTTCTGTTCCTCCTCAGGTGTTGGATGTTCCTTTCAATGAGTTTGGAAAGAAAGTGAGTAGGTGGAGACTGCTTGATGAATAAATAATCAAGTGGAGGTAAGAACGCTGCTTATTAGTTTGGATGTCTAATTCAATGAGTGGTAAATATAAGCAAGTGGTGGTAAGGATGCTGCTTATCTGGTTGGAGGTGTAATTCAATAAATGGTATATGAAACGAGTAGTTGGACACTGATTCCTAAGTAAAGTGAGTGAGTAGAGGTATGGATGTTGCTTACTGGGTCAGGATGAGTGGGGGTCACACTGTCCAGATTAACATTACAGTGATGTTTATGCTGTGATTAAATCAGCTATGCAATGTTTAGTTGTAATTAATAAATATTGGTTATCAAAGCTATGTAATGGAAGTTTAATAAAGTTCGTCAAACGTCATTTGGTGTGATGTGTGCTTATTGAAGGTGACTGGGACAATAATATTTACTTAGTTTCAATTAGTCATTGGGGAGGGGGCAATCTCTACCTTCTGTGATTACTTCATGTTTGTAAATTTGTTCTGTTTTATTTCTTTTTTGTATGTGTGAATTTCTTCACCTGAGCTGCGCCTGCAAATGGTCTGTTGTTATCAGTGTACTACCCTGGTAAAGACACCAAATAAATAAAAATAAATAAAATAAATCGACCAGTTCAATTACCCAGTTACCAAATTTCAAACAAGTAAATCAGAATAAATACTGCAGGAATCTTGAGCATCTCACAGCCAGTTGTATTTCTTAGTTTCAGTCATTCAAATTCAATTCAGCTTAAAGAAAGTTGCCAGATAAACAATTGTTTTATCTCATTTAGTATGTTCATTATTATTATTTATTTTTTCTCTGTGTCTATTGAGATCTGAGCTCTGGACTTGTTTACTTCCCTCTTTGTTTGACACTGCACTTTTTACTTTTTAATTCAATTTGACAACAATTTATTGCTGTATTCTACATTGCTGATGTTATGGCAAAGTGCTATATAAATAAACTTTATTGCTGTTGTCATATACCTCATCTATGTACACGTGAAAGTTGATGCAGTCTTTGCTCTATCATTCTGAGCAGATTATGAATGGCATTACGTACGTTCACAATTTATTAGTAACTCCTTCCATTTCCTTTACACTACAAACCTCCTAGCATCATGGCATGGGCCCCATTGTTGTGTTGCTGTTTATCTGAAACAAGATTTCCCTTTTGTCATCTTTTTAGAAGTATGAAATCTGTAACACTGGAGTCTCCATGGCATGCAAATGTCGGCCTCTCGCTATTTTTATTTACAGCTTCTTCTACATTCTTGAAATCATTTGGTGGTCCTCCTCAAAACTCCTCTTATCCTTTCTACAGCCATTTGTTAAGTAGTCACTAGGCCTGACTACTGAACTGCAATTGACGTCAGTGTGTGTTGCTTTCTTCTCATAACATAACTCATTAACTATGCACCTGCCATTGTCATGACAGTCTTATCATAAATGTCTCTCTCTAGACTCACATCCCATTCTTGTAAATAATATATCTAACTGACTGCATTTTCTTCATCTTCCCTGCATGAAAGAAAAGCTTTCAAAAAATGTACAAGTCTTTTGTTTCCCCTTCATGTCTCTAAATCTAGCAGGATTCAGGAATACTCTTTTAAGTCTAAATAAAATCACAGCAGAATTTATAAATAGAGCCCCCCCCCCATTATTCTCAGCAATGCCATTGATGAACAGGACTGTCCTGGGAACAGTCAGCGACAGAGCCTTGCTTGTGATAGTTACCTATGCCTTACTATCTTTGCTTTAGTTGCACCTGAACAATTACTGCATACATGTATCTAATTCTTCCTAACTCACCCAGAATGTTTGAACTGTTTCAGAAGCCTTCCTAAACAAACAGAGAGTATTATGCCCTCTTCTTATGGCCTACCATTTTAGTCACTTAAAGAAATTCATTAGGTGAGTATGGATTCTTTCATAAAGTCCACTTAAACATTCTGAAAACATGTATATCAGAATTTTTTCTCTGATGTCTATCCTCGTTGTTTGTGGTTAGGAAAGTATACTTGTGTAAGTTGAACTTAATATAACAGTAGATGATCAAATGGTATCTACTGCAGTAGCCTTAACTATATGGGTTATATCCTACCAAGGATATAACAGCTGGCCAGCTTCCAGTTTTTGCAGCTTCACAGCACCTTACATTCATATAAACTGTCAAGCATCTCGAGCTGTGCTGAGTAAAAGAGTTTGGGAACAAAGCCCTTCAGAGCTTTTCTGTCAGCAGAGAGAGGGAGGCCGAGCCCTGAAAGATCCAGGCTAGGGATAACAAAAACTAAATGTCCACACCCTGACATAAAAACACAGCAAAAAAAAGAAGGGGGATGTACCTCTCAACTGTCCAGATTTTCGCAGAATGTCCAGATTTTTGCCTCATATTTTTGGTGTGTTCCTCCTAAAATCTGCACCTTTCTGGTAAATAGATGAGGATTGAAGTCATTAAATAATGACAAATATTTGAGTTTAAGACTCCACATCCTTCAGAAAATTCATGCTAATGCAAAACCTATTATTCTATCAACATTCTAAGCTTGTAAGAGCAATAGTTAAAATGTGTCCCTGTTTGTCCCCCCATCATTTAGGCTTTGTGCAGATTTTTTGCTCTAAGAGGTTGAGAGGTAGATGGAGGAAGGGAGGGACTAGCTACTGCAGCAGTGTTTATTCGAAGATCTACTATTATATTAACTTCAGCTTACACAACTGCACTGTGTTCATATTGATCACTGCTGCAGTAGCCTTAGCTGTATGGTTAGATTACCATACCTAATTATATTTTTGGGGTGGGAGGAGAAGGGTCCAGGAACCCCTGGAGAATGGTCCTAGCAAATCATGATCTAGACCTAGAAAAGGAATCTGGCTTATAGTGCTTTGTAAAAGTATTTACAGAGAATCAAGTAGCAGCTTCTAGAATACTTGTAGAATCTAATCCTTTCCAAAAACCCATAGAAGAAGCCAAGGTCCTTGCAGAGTGGGCCTTGACCCTGACTGGAATATATTTGTCATGGTGAGTATAACAAAACGTAATAGCCTTAGACAACCATTTGGAAATAGTCTGCTTTGACACCAGTTGTCCCTTCTTCTTACCTTCACATTAAATGAAGAATTGATCAGATGATCTGAAAGATTTAGTTTTGTCAAGATAGTACCTAAGTTGTCTATGGACTTCCAAGGTACAGTATATCTTTTACATGCTTGCATCTGTCCTTCATGTCCCACACCACCTGCACTTTTATCTCTCCTGAAAATGCTCCCCAGGCAAAGTTTGAAGTATCTGTGGTGACTGACTGCTTTGGAGGAGTGAGGAAGTAGGGGAGACCTTGATTTAAGTATATATGCTGTCTCCAACAAACACATTTTATTTTGACAAACCCCACTACTGCTATCTGAAAAGATAAAGGGTGTTGATGCTGGGACCAAAGAGATTTCAGATACCACTGTAGCTTTCTCATGTGGAGTCTTGCCAGGGCTATCATGAGACTCCCATATGCCACAAGACCCAAAATCCTGAGGTATTCCCTTGCAGTGACTTTAGTCTGAGTGGAAAACCTTAGAAATAGAATTAATTAAATATCCATTTTTTTCCTGTGGAGGAAAAGCTGTTTGAACTGAGGTGTTTAGTTGACATCTCAGGAACACAACCCTGTTTGAGGGAGTCAAAAAAAACTTTTGAATGTTCTTTTGGAATTCCCATCTTGTGCAAGAGATCTCTCACTCAACTGAGAGATTCTTGATATTTTGAAAAAACACTGCAAAGATAATCAAGTCATCTAAATATGGAAAATATGGATATCCTATAGCTTGCAATGAGCTATAACTGGAGCTAGACACCTTGTGAACACGCTTGGTGCACTGGATAGTCCAAAAGGGAAGTCAGAAAACTGCTAACGTGATCCAGGCACACAAATCCATAAGAAACACCTGAAGTCTGGATGAATAGTAATGTGATGATAAGCATCTTTTAAATCTAGAGTTGCCAGGAAACTTGAAAGAGGAAGAAGAGGCAACAGGTTGTGACATGACATTATTTTGAATTTGGACATTATCACAATGAGGTTTTGGAAAGAAAGATCCAGAACTAGTCTCCAAGTATTTTCTTTTTTTGGAACTAGGAGGACCCCTGAATAAAATCCCTTCCCATGTGGGAAGGAGTAACTGGTTCTATTAGTCCTTTGCACAACATGTGACGAGCAGGTGGAAACCAAACAGGAGTCTTTCCAGGATGAGGAATGACCCCTGGAAAGGAGGAATTTTCTCCGACTGCCATCTGTAACTCTGATGAATGATTTTCAGAACTCATTTGTTTGAAACAATCTGTTGACAAAGAGTAAAATGGAGATTCAGACTTTCTGGAAGAGAGAGAAAGAGGGCCAAGGTGAGAGGGGGTCACAAGGTCTCTTGAATAGTCATTCAAACTTGCTGGAGTGTCCTTGGTTTTGTGAGGTTTGAGACTTCTTTATGAACCTCCTTGCCACTTTTTCTTAAATGTCTTGTACCTGAATTCTGTTGAAGCTGTTTATTCTGCTCTTTGCTGAAACTGGATGAGGAGAAAGAAAGTTCCTTGGATAATTTGGAAAGGGGAGATGAAGAATCTTAGAGATTCCTGGATCAACTTGTCCCTTCTATCACATTTTTGACCAACTCTACAGCAGAGGGGCCAAACACTAAATCTCTATCCAAGGGAAATTTTAAAATATTATTTTCCATCATCTGGGAGCAGGGTTGCCAGATTTCCAAAATCACAGGTCGGGACAGCTACCATTTAAAGCGAGAAAAAAAAAACTAACACACGCTACTTGAGAGATGGCTACCCAACAAATAAAAAGTTAATTTGACAGACTGATAAAGAATACACAGGCATCATGACTAGCAGCTGACACCCGTATATGTTAAACATGTAACACCATCATCCTCGTAAGATCTGCCAAAACTAACAACCTTTCTATTTCAATTAAGTATTATGATATATTCCTATCTCCTGTTTTCATGAACTTGTTGCCATTTTTCTTATGAAGATTTCAGTTGGATGGACTCAGAATGAACTACTGTAATATTTTTTATCTCACGTCCACTATCCATGATTTTCATAACAATGACAGGTTAACACATTATTCTAATTGCACCTTCACTCAAATGAATAAAGCTTCAGTGACATGGTTACAGGTTCTTTTTGTGGTGATGAAGACATCTGCAATCTAGCTGTTGTCTCCTGTCTTCTTGTCTTAAAATGTCATACACTTAGTCTCTCATCAAAGTTATGTGGTTCCAATACCCTCAATTCAACCAATCCTATTACTGCCTCCTTTGCATGCATACTCTATTCCTCCAACCCTCATCATTTTTGCATACCTCAACGTGCTGTACTTCAACCTATGTCTTTTCCATTCATCACTTTAACATAGTAATGCAGAACAGAAAAGAGGGGATAGAGTTTTTTGATTGAATATAAAGTGAATTGTTTTTTAGTGGGAGAATTTTTAATTAGTGAAGGATTAGTGGACTTATCTGATATAGATAGGTGTAATATTTCTGCATAGCTCTTAGATGGGCTGCCTTGACTAGAAAATTGTTACAGAAGTGGGTCTAGAGGTGAATATGATAGAGTTAAGTGACAACAGATATGTTAGTAGAACTAGAAGGAGGAAGCTTTGAGAAAGGAAAAGTAAATATTTGCTGGAGGGAGATGTGGAAGACAAATATGTTCAAGGTAGAGCAGGGAAAACTGGTTAGTAGTTAAGACAGTAATAAGTTAGAGTAGCAAAGGGATTATGGTGCATAAAATAAGTTGTCGTAGGTATGGGTAATCCAGAAGGATTATATTTCTTGAATATTTAATGAATAGTTCCAGCTTTCGAATACTTGTCTGCCAAAATCTCGAAAGAGTTCAGTCAAGATAACTTGGAAACATTGAATCAGCAAAAAATGGAAGTGTCCAAGAGATTCAGTCTATTTTAACAGTGACCAAGCAGCAGATTTCCACAACACATGGCCATGACTGCTCAGTTCTTTCTTCGGAGGTGTACCCAAGGATCTAAAGTCTTGACTCTAACTAATGCCTGCACTTGCAAAAGACATCCACCTAGTGGCAGTCTAAGGTTAGACAAGAAGTCGCCCCTCTTCTCTGGAGTTAAACTAGATGCTCTAACCTACACAAACACACACTCACCTCTCAGACATCTAAACATCTTAAATCACCATCCAAATCCAATCCTCCAGTCCTCCACTGAATGGCAGGTAAGGTGTACGTTCATTGTTTGCACATCATCCTACAAACAAGTGATTCAGTTAATGCAAGTTCACCATCAAACCTCTCATTTTTTAATCAAATACATAATATCAGAACCGACAGCTATGGGATCATGTAATCCTCCCTTCTCTGTGAAATGCCTTTTCATAATAAGAAACAAACAAGAAGTCTTGCTACAATTTCTCTTCTGACCCGTTTGTCTTATTCCTGCTTTATAAGAAAATGAAAAGCATGCGGCACCTGACTAATAATAATTTCTTAAGAAAGGGCAACGGTCCCATCTGGAACAAGCATAAATCTTCCCAACATTGCTTGATAAATGCCTATATCCCATTTATAAACAAAACATGGTTTTAACTTTCAAATGACTTGTAACATGAACATACTGATCTTACACACTTTTTCTCCTTTTCTTCTTTTTTTCAAATAACTGGGGAAAACAGCCCATCACTGAGAACATTAACAAATTGGGTGCACGGGAAGTCTGAACTAACACTGCTTAAAAAGTCACTAAATATGTCTCAAATCTTGCCAAAGCCACCTTCCTCAAGTGCATTCCCATGCGTACCCTCCAAGATAACAATTGGGATTTTCAGAGCGCAGTGCGTTACTCTGGATTTGTCTGTTGAACTTGGGAATGTCCCACTCAGATTGGGACATCTGGCAACCCTGTCTGGGAGATTCTGAGAATGCAGCCAAGCAAACCTCCTCAAAACCATACCAGTGGCCATAGCGCTGGAAGAAATATCAACAGAGTCATACACACTGCAGACAATGATTAGTGACTTGTGCAACAGAATAAACTAAGTAATTTAAAGCAGATTATTCTTCACAAGATGAAACTGTATATAAAACATTCCTCATACTTTCACAATATGTCAGAATAAACTTTAACATATAAGCCTGACAATTTAAAATTCTGACATTCAAAGTTGCAGAAGTATACACTACAATATTTTCCCATCCTTATTAGAAAGAATAGGTTTGGAATTAACTAAGTCCTTAGCAGCAGAGAAATCAACTAAGGCTATAGCTACTGGGTCATTTTTGGGAATGATGAATGCAAATTTAAAAGACTGAGAACTTTATACATCATGTCTGCCCTTTTAGGGGCTGCTGGCTGACAATCAGGAAAATTGCAGGCAGTATTCACAAAGATATTGGACTTAAGATGTTTTTCAATAACATTAACCATTATTCAGGTTGTGATAATGATAAACCTAACTTAATTTTAGAATTAATGAGTTTGGTATTGGAAAACAATTTAATATTTTTGAAGGGGAACACTATAAACAGGTAAGAGGTGTAGCTATTGGTGCCTCTTGCACCCCTATATTTGCTAATTTAGTTTTATTAGATTGGGAAAATACATATGTGTTTAATAGCCCCTTCTAATCTAATATCCAACTTTATCTTAGAATTTTGGATGACATATTTATTCTGTGGAAATGGTCTCAGGATGATATTAAATGTTTCCTCAGATTTTTGAATCAAAGTACTTCATTTTTGAAATTTATATACAATTTTAGTCATGAGGTATTAGTTATTTGGATACATTTATAACCCATACTTAAGTTGGTTTTAAGTCAAATATTCATAGGAAACCAACTTTTTCTATTTCCTATATAGAATATTCCAGCTGCCATTCCCAAAAACAGAAAAAAAGTATTATTAAGGGACAGATGATACATACCTTTCTCGCCTTCATATAATTCATTACTACTCTCTCCCTTGCTTAACCTCTATACTCTCTCTATCTAACTTAACTAAATCAAAAGTCTGTGCTACTATTGTACTGCTCACATATTAAATATATTTTCTCCACATATTATTTTTCAGAATTGTGTCATTGTTTCTTAATACTGCAGTATCCTTTCACTGCACCTTATCTACATAACACAAATGAATGCAAGTCACTGCTATTTTTTTCTGCTGTATTTAACTCTTGTATTACACTTATTTTTTTGTATTTTACTGTTGTACTTTATAAATTGTGTATTTTCTTCCTGGGCCTCCACTGAAAAAGGGCTTTGTACTCAGTTGGACTATCCCAATAAACAAAAACAAAAAATAAATAATATAAATCATTTCCCTTTACAACCCTTATGACTCCTGTAGAAATGAAACAAGTATGCCCAGCAGCTGACAGAAAAGGAGAGCACATATAAATGCATGTTTATAAACGACAGCACCATGACAACACCCACAGATTCTTCCCCTGGATGGGTTGCCATTAACATAAAACACTGAGCTAGACACCATAGATGATCTGAACATCAGATGAATTAGCTCTGTCGCTTTCTCTCACTATCTTGTATCTTTGGGTTGATGAACTTTCATAAGTTCAGCACTGTAACACAACAACATGCATGCATGCAGTTCTGAAGGATGGGAGGGAGGGTATTGACCTGATGGATACAGATAAGGAGTTACAGGCCTTAGCAACATGGTACGAGTATAGACAATGCCTAGCATTTTGGACACATTGAACAGAGAAGAGTTTTTGGTCATTGGATCATAATGACTGACTGGGAACATAGTTGTGTAAAATGTTATTTAGTGCTGGACTAGCAGATGGATTCTGGATAATTTTATACATGGTAAGAAGTTGTGTATATGTTAACTGATGTGGTAGTTCTAACCAATTTGGGTTTTCTTTATGCTATACAGTGGTGGGTTCTGAAAGGGGTATTTGCTGCAAATTTAGCAACTCTGTTATCTCATTGTTCAAGTTTTGGTTTTTCTGATATCTGAAGGTAAGTAAGGATGGGAGCAGCATAAAGAAGTTTTGGGAGGAGAAAGTAGTGGCAAGTGTAGATTTAGTTGCGTCAGTGAGAAGGTTTTTGGCTCTATAAAGTATCCCTAGTTTGTGATGAGTTTTTCTTAAGCAATTTTGTATACGCCTGTTGAATTTAAGATCATCATCCACTACCATCCTAATAATTTGCTATGAGAAGGGAGGGCTTTAAATTTTGTTTTTTCATGGGAGAAGAATTCGGGGAAAAAGAAGTATTTTGTTTTTTTAGGGTTGAACATGATTGCAAGTTGCAAAGCCATGTTTCAGTTGCTGTTAAAGCCATGTTTTAGTTGCTGTTAAAGCTTCATAAATAATTTTTTGGAGGTGTACCATGTTGTCAGATGTGCAAATGTTTGTGGAGTCATCTGCACACTATATTAGGGAGGCCTGTTGTTTAGAAGTACGAAAGGTACTAGTGAGAATGTTAAAGTGGAGGGGGCCAAGGATAGAGCCTTGTGGTATACCAGTGCTGACTGCGAGGTATGGAGAGATGGTTAGGTGCCATTTTACTGACTGACACCTATTGGATAAGTAGCTTTTAAACCATAGAAGGTTGGGCTGAGGGAAACCTAATGAGGAAATTTGAAAAAGAAATTTGCTGTGGCAAACTATGTTGAAGGCTTTAGGCAAATCTAGAAATAAGGAGGAGACTAGTTTGCTGTTATCACTAGATATATTGACAGTATATGTATAGGTTAGAAGTGCAGTTAGTACTATGGGAAAGACAAAAGTCATGTTGTGTGAGAAATAGGAGTTCTTCCTACAGGAGACAGTTTAACAATTGTTTTTGAATACATTTTTAAGTATTTTGAAGAGAGGGATAATATTATTATAGGTGTAAAGTTAATCATTTATTTAACATTTGTTAACCGGGAAACTCCAGCTAGGACAGAGCTGATTTTCAGCAGAGGCTAGGGGAGAAATGCTCCAGACACATGTCTTTTGAAGGTGAGAGGAAACTCACATGAATGCAAGCAGGACATGCAGACTCTGCACAGAAGGCAGCCCAGCCAGGAATTGAACTGAAGAACCTCTTGCTGTGAGGCAACAATGTTAACTACTGCACCACTGAGCCAAGTGCATACTTACCCTGTTACAAAATTTGGTAGTGTGGTTATTCGGTAAATTAACAGTTTGGTGTTGTTGTCTCAGTAAAGTTGTCTGTGGGTAAGTGGTCTTTTGTTTGTTAGAAGCAGACCCATATATATATTTATAGATACACACACACACACACACACACAAAAAAAAAAAAAATATATAATTTATATATATATATATATATATATAATGGACAAAACAATTTGAGTACAAATCTGGGCAATATATATATGTATATATATATAATGATACACACATATGTGTATATGTGTGTATATATATATATAGATACAGATAGATATACATGCACACACAAACACACAGATTAATATGTATATATATACATATATATATATATACATATATACATACATATATACATACATATATATATATATATATATGTGTGTGTGTGTGTGTGTAGTCTGATAAGAGATCATAATCATTATTGATATAAATGGAAATAGATAATCAAGATTCAAATGGTTCAAATGGAAAAAGTAACAAAGCACATACAGAGGGAAATCATCATCACAGTTCAGAATGGGAATCATACCAATCTCAGTGCAGTGTGCAGGTGTCCCGGTTGAATGGTGAAAATTAAATGGTGGTGGTGGTTCAAGGGCAATTTTTGTGAAACAAGAATAAATATTTTTCTTTTTTTTTTATTTTTATCATTATTTTATTTATCATGTTCCACAACTTCCATCATCTATATATTCTTTATATATATATTCAGACAGGTTTGACATACAATGCACCACAGCTATAAAATACATATATATATATATATATATAAGAGGAGATCGATATGTGTGTATAACCCTACTGTATTAATATAGCACAACTCCCCTAATCACCCTCTCAAATACCTGATCCATCTCAAAAAATACCCTACATAAACCCTGATTTTTGGGAAATCATCATCAAATTTTCATCTCAAAATATCTAAAATATTCATACTGTAGCAACCTCAGAGTTAGTATATTAATTATCAGTATATTGTGGTTATTTTTCTTACTTATAAATATTTAAACAAGATTCTTTTCTATTCTCTTTTTTTATTTTTTTTTTTTTTTTATTTATTTTTATTATTTTTTTTTTTTTTATTTTTTTTATATTTTCATAGTTCATTAATTGCATTTTGATGCAGGGATATGTTTAAAATGTAGGCATGACATTAATGAAAGAGAGATCATCTCTCTGGGACCTAGCATCCTGTCTCTTCTAACAGGGAGCAGTCAGAGTCAGACACTGTCCTAGCTATGCTACTGCCTCTCAACTGTCCATTTTTAGGGACAGAGATTCTGATCACAATTTGACAATTTGATCCATCCCAATTATAAAATAAAAAATTATCAGGCCTATAATTGAAAATTATATGGCACAGAAGGCACATTAGAATAGCAGAATTTTTATACTCTCTTGATTTATTTTTTGCACATTTACTTTTTTATTCTTTTTCTAACATTTTTTATTTCATTTATTTTTATTTTTTTTATTTTTATATTTTAGTGTAGACTGTCTATTTTTAATGAAAGATTTTCATTCTTTACTGAAAGAAATTTTGAATGTGGTCAGGTGTGTCATCATGTGTTGCAAGTATAATAACAGAACAAATGAAAAAGTCACTACACAAGGTGTCTGTGTCTGTGTCCTATTTGTTTGTCAATTCTATCATTTTAGGCTAGCATGAAGAGTTTGCCAGGAGTGAGGTTACTGGTCTACACAATAAATAAGCTGCAAAAATAAATCACAAATCAAATATCAAAAAATTTGAACATAAAAAAGACAAAACAGAAGCAGAGGTGCATTGACATGAAAAACAAATTTTTAATTAATCTTTTGAACTTTTAATTAATCATAGCACACATATGTACACATACCATTTTACACACATTTACAGTCCATTTTCTCCATTTAATTATATAATTTTTATATTATTTAGATTTTTTCAATTTATTTTGATTTATTTGCTTTTTACTTTTTTATGATTAGCAGTGTGAGGTCTCTGGTGGTCATAATATTCACCTTTGTTTTTTATTTTTTTTTTGTTTTTTTTTTTTTTATAAATTTTTGGATTTTTGTTCAAAAAGAAAGATAAGGTTCATCCAGTTAAAGCAGCAAATTGTCCATGGTCATCATTCTATAATTTATTTCTTGAAAAAGAAAATAAAATTTCAAGTGACCTTCAGTATGAATTTAAATTAATTTTTTTAATTGTCAATGCAAAACAAACTTAAATTTAGAATTTTGGACAGTGAGAAGTTAAGAATGGTATTTATAACACACATTGTATTATTAAAATGTAGAAAATGAATACATTAAAGTTAATACATTTTTATGCATTTAACAGAGCTGGGGAGCATACCTATTTTTGCATTGTAGCTTGTACCTCTTACAAATGTTTTATTTTTCTAATTAGTCACAGAGTGTTAAAGTCACTAAATAATGATAGACATTACAGTTCCATACTTCTTCTTGTTCAGAAAATGCATGTTAATTATTTTTATTTTATTTATTTTTCCTTTGTTGATCTGGTTAGTCCCATTAGGCTAGTGGCCTGTATTCAGGGGAAGCCCGAGATAAATTTTACACTACTAGGGAAAATTTGAACCTGGATACCATTCCCCTACTTATAAGTTGGGAAGCATAGAATGATATTCTTGTTTTCTTAGCTACGTGTTGGTCAAAGGCCAGATTGGTCTCCACATATATATGTTGACTAGTTTTCTAGTTAAACTCACTAGTATTTATGATGTGTATATATGTATAAGTATATATATATATATATATATATATATATATATATATATATATATATATATATATATATATATATATATATATATATATATATATATATATATATATATATATACATGTGTGTGTGTGTGTGTGTGTTTGTGTGTGTATATATATATATAATATACAGTGCCTTTTTTGTAAACAAAATGGTGGTGGTACGCACATACATTGAGTTTGGGTTAACCCCCACCCCCAAAATAATATTTTTTTTCTCCAAATCCTCTTTCATGAAAAAATAAATGCATAAAATCTTCTATCTTAATGATATGACAATTATAGTCACTTCTCACAGCAGATTATTAAGGATGATAGTGGATAATAATATTAAAATTTACCTGCATTATTCTTGGGTTAATATAATTGTTCATTTGTGCTCTTCTTTTTCCTTTTTTTGAAGGGGTGTGCCAATGCCCTCTCTCCATTTCCTCTTTGATTACACACACAATGTAATTAACTAGTTTACAAAGTGAAAGTTCCATGATATTTGCAATTTGTGAAATCTTTGGCCATAAATCACAACAGATGCACCCTTTATGACATTCTGCATATCCATACAATACAGACAGAAAAAATAATAATGAAGTTACCTAGGAAATGAAAGGTAGGAAGATTAAAAGTGGGTTTTGAGATGAAGGTTATTTTAGATTCTCTATGTTTAGGTACAAACCTTGCAGATATACTATTAGTAATCTGTGGTATTAGAGGTTAATTAGGCTAAGAAGTAAAAAAGTTATAATGTTTTGTATCCCCCTCACAGCAGCCGCCTGCCCACCCAATTTAGTGTTCCATTACTTGGCTATTTCTCTCCAGTTATGATAAACACAGTTCAAACCTATCAGTGTGCATATTGTTTTCTTATTTACTTCTACAATGATTACAGGTATTGAAATAAAATAACACAAACAATACAGTTTCATAATGAAAACAGACTTAGCATGTGCAGCAAACTTCTCTGCCATTGAAGTTCACATTCATTGAAACGGCATTAGTATCCACATTCAAAGAAAATGCATCTGGCCAGTGGAGGATTAAGTATACCTTTGGGCTGTTTTCAAACTATAGGCTCCTTGCATACATTTTTTAGAGCCAGGCATACATACATGTATTCTCTGATTCATCTTCCTGATTGTATTAAATTATATTCCTTGTATAACACAACCCCATTTGTTACAATGTGTTTTAAATTTGTAGTTTTGAACATTCTTCCAGTAAGCAATGAAACAAAATGTATGAACCAATAATGACAAAATTACAAGTTTCGGAAAATTTCAACCATAAAAGACCACTTGAACTTGTCATTACAGTCCAGCAATATCAGTCAATAAGCACAATCTCCACAGAAATAAGTCATCTGAATAATTTCACATTAAAGACATCTGTAACTAAAGAAGAGATTGCTACTAGCAAACAACTTTACATTTCAGTGTTTCATCTACAAATTCAGTCCCTGCTGCCCTTGAAGAATTAATTGCCTATATTGTGTTACATTACAAAATTTGGTAGGGTGGTAATATTGCATTAGGGAATGACTGACAAACCAACAAGAAGTAATTATGCTACTAACACTGCTTTCAAATTTTACAGCACAAACAGTGATTGCCATTTGCTAAACAAAGATCTCTATTTAGACAACCATGAGTTTCTGCATATGACGGCACTGGAGATAATGTCAGCTCTGCTGACCCTGCAATATTTCATACCCTTTGTTATCCAGGGTGTGATGTCCATCAAGAAAGACAACAGCACATGTGTCTAGTACAACAACAAGGAGGAAGGTATAGGCTAGTGACACATTTCAGGGAGAAGGTGAGAGAACAGGACTGCATATTTAGGTATGTGTAATGTGGGTTTTGGTGGAGTAGGAGGTGAGGTGTGCATGCTGGCAACCTGCTCAGTGTCATATATACTGACTAGTGTGTGAGAGAGCATGGCTTCAAGGTTCTTAATATAGTTGAATATCTCATATGATGAGTTTATGTGGACTAGGAGTAGAGGGTTGTTGGTGTATATGAGGCAGTTGCTACACTGCCTCAGGATGCCCACATTGACCAATCTGGCTGGAGAGACTTGAGGTTTGTTTTGATCTTTGTCTGATCTGCGCACTTTTATTCTGTTGACTGTAGTATTATTAATTTGCACTATTATGTCTTGCTGTTGTTACATTATTGTTCATTACTGCAATTATCTAAGGTAATACTGCACTTTTGCTAGTAATACTTCAGCTACTTTTGCATTGTTTCCATTTGCTGATACTAAGTAGATGGAAACAAAATTCACGTGCTGTCTCAGTTATTGTGTCTGTTTTTAATCACTGGTGTTAGTGCATTACAGCTTGTTACTGATTGCTGTACTCTATGCATTAAATCTACTGCTCTGCAGTACTTCTCTGGAGAGTATTGGAAGATGCTGTTTGATATACCTTTGACACTTGTGCTGTTGCTCTGCAGTTACTGCATTGTATCTATTTTTTACTGTTACTACACTTAGAATTGTTTGTTTATACTACATGTAGCTTTCCTACTTGAATTAATTGGGTTAAACAATCTCTTACTCTTTGTTGCTGCTTTTAGTTAAGTAGAGACAAAGTTAACTTATTATTTTGGCTGTTGATTGCATTTTATCTCACTGTTGGTCATTGCTTTTGCCACATTGTTACTTGTACTGATTGTACCACTGTTATGGAAATTGAAGCTATTCTTCCTGGTTACTGTACTGAAATTATTGGGCTAGATTATCTTACTGTAAATTTACCACTCATTACTGATTAATTTACTGTTCCTATGTATTACTGTCATAGTTGCATATTATTTATTGTATCCAGACTCTGCAGTAGTTATATCCAGGGGTATCCCATGTTATCAACATTTTATTGTCCAATCCATTATACCCTTTGGTCTTATACCAAGAGTAGGGTTTATTAGGTTGCCATGTTTTCTCATACCCCATTGGCTGCACTGACCATTACAGAATCTTATCTCTCCCCTTTTTGTAGCCAGCCTGATAGCACTAGGTATTCTGAGGCAGTGCAACAGCATCTCACATTTATTAGGAACCCTGTATTGCTACCTCACAATGATTCGGTATCTCAGTCAGCTCTTTGCTCTTCTGTTGCCATCCTGATAGCACTAGGTATTGTGAGGCAGTGTAACAACTATCACATATTTACCAAGAAACTTTTATTGATACTTCACAGTGATTCAGTATGTGACAAATGTAAATATTTATTGAACTTGGAGGCTAACTTATCTTCTGAAAATGCATTTGGTAAGCATAACAAACACACACACACACACACACACACACACACACACACACACACACACACACACACACACACACACACACACACAGTGAAGAGCTCCTCTTCTACATCAAGTTGCACTATGGCTGAGAGAACATTGTCTAAGTCTCCAAGACTAAGAACTTAGAAACTTCAGCCATTAGTTCACAAAGGAGCACACCCACCTTTACCCACATGCCCATATTCAGACATATGCCTCTGCAGACTCCAAACCCTTAAAACCCACTAAAACTGCACCCACCCAAGGTAATGTTTCATAAATAGGTGATTGTTGTCATGCATTTGGGCACCATCTTTGCCAGGCTGCATAATAGGGCTATGGTTAGCTGTATTTCTGGAGCCAGGGACCAGACTGTAACAAGGGCTGTTAGATCCATACATTCTGGCAAATACAAACATGACCTGGTAATGGCCTTCATGATAGTGAATGACATTCAGTGCTCAGTACTTACAGCATCTTTAAAAAATACAGTGCACCAGTCTATAAAATTTGCAAGGTACTACAGAGTTCAAATTGTCAATGTCATGGAAAAGAGCCGAGAGAAAGTTCTAACTCTCCTTTTATGCTCCCTAAATGTTCTCAGTCAGAAGTAAGAAAAAGGCAGAGCTTTGTGTCTGAAGGTTCCTATGCAGAATGAAGTACCCTCCTAAATGATAGTTTGTCAGTAAGATTAAGGGTTTATAAAGGAAGGTGACCTGCTGGCATGTATGACTGGTTGCTTAAACAGTATCCCAGATCTACTGGCCCCTGATCAACTAAAATGATATGGAACCCAAAACTGATGGATTTACTGCACATCAGCAAGTCAAATGGCATCAGAAATACCCAATGTAGAGATATAAATCTCTTCTGCAACATCAACAAAACAGTTTGGAGGGGCAGGTATATTTTGCAGAGGATACCCATCCACATAAAAGAAAGTTCATCCCTGTCAATATTAAAGCACAGTTTGGATCTATGAATGGGAAGCAGAAAATTTATGCCAGCATTGACCCCTGTGCTACTAAAAGACATAGGCAGCTCCTAAATGTTTTATCCCATTCATGTGTCCCCTCAAATTATTTATGGTGTGATCCCAGTTATTCTCATTAGGGGCAGTGTTTACCCACTCACACACCCAACTCTTCACCTACACTACCCCCCATGCTAGTTCTCCCCATAAAGCCCCTGCTTAGCTCATCACTATTACATCTGGCTCTGATTCTTATCCCTGTGTCCTCTCACCTCCAAGCTCGCCCACTTGCTCCAACTCTTCCTTCCACATCACTGATTGTTTCTGGTAAGGCTGAGTCCTTCATCTCAGCTCATCGCCTCCCCACAAGCCTACAACTTTCCCATACCTACATCACTACATGCCCCCTAAAGAACTTCTGCCCAGAAACTTTCTCCAACTCCCTAAAACACATAAACTGGAGCCCACTGAAAACCCTCCCCCTCGACAATGCCATTACCTACTTCAGTATGACATTCCTAAACCTATTAAATATCTTTGCACCCTCAAAAAAACAAAAGAATCAAAAGCAACACTGCCCCATAGCTATCCAAAGAAACCATAACCATCATGCATCAATGCGACAAAGCCTTGAAACACAATCATAAAAATAAAACTCCCTCCTCCCTGAATAATTTTAAACTACTTCAGAACAAAGTAAAGAAACTTATCATGTCAGACCATAAATCCTACTTTTCTGTACTTTAAAACAGCCACAAGACAAATCCAAAAAATTCTGGAGTGGTATCACCATCCTCCTCAATCCTGGCAAAAAAGACAATCCCTGCCCTGATCCAATTGCCTCCGACCTAGCCTTAGCCACCAAATTTAATTCCTTCTTCATTGAGACCATAGCCAACCTAACAACATCCTTCACCAGCAATGCACCACCACCACCATCTCCTACCTCTGCCACCAGCTCTCATCCCTCTCCCTTCTCCATCAAACCCATTCCCACCTCTCTCATAAAAAGACTTCTTTCTAACCTGAAACTTTGCTCCAACTCCCCAGACAACCTCCCTTCCTACTTTCTAAAAATAGCTGTGGAAGCCACTGCTCTCCCTATCTTAATTTTAATAAATCGTTCAGTCCAAGAAAACTATGTAACCCAACTCTGGAAAAAGGCCTTTATCATTCCCATTCATAAAGGAAGCAACAACAATATTCCCAATTTCTGTTCTATTGCCATCTTATCCCCATCACAAAAATACTAGAAAGATGCATTCACCTACAACTACTACCCTACCTCACAGATAACCATCTGCTTACCCCCACACAACATGGGTTCAGACTTGGCCACAGTACTACCACTGCTCTCCTCTCCTTCCTGGACACTGTCAATAAATCTCGTGACGCCTGTCATCTAGTCACAACCCTCCTCTTGAACTTATCCAAAGCCTTTGATACTATTTCTCACAACCTTCTTCTATCAAAACTCTCTAACCTCAACCTGTCTGTCTCCTCTATTAACTGGTTCAATAGTTACCTTTCCGACACAGAACAAGCAGTCAAATGGAAAAAAAATCCACCTCCTCCTTCCTTAAGACTCCTACAGGTGTGCCCCAAGGTTCCACATTAGGTCCCTTACTGTTTAACATTTTCATCAATGACTTCCACCAGTCCATCCCCAATGCTAAATTAATCCAATACGCAGATGACTCTACAATCATCTGCTCTGCTACCCCGACTTCCTCACTCCAAAAATTAACTCACGAGGCCTTCTCTTCCACCAAGCAATGGATGTTAGATAATCATCTAGCTCTCAATGCAACAAAAGCTAAACTTATGTTATTTACTTCCTCTAAAAACATCACTATAGACAAGAACATTTTCTCTATCACTAGCCAAAACAATACCCCACTCAAAATAGTACCCGATGCTAAACTATTAGGTGTCCTCATCGATGAACAGTTTAAATTTGATATTTACATACAACAATATTGAGAAAACCCACCAGAAATGTGGTATGCTTTACTGCCACAATCACTATTTTACTCCTTCTACTAAGTTTGTTCTCTCTACTATACCTCATTTACTCCCTCCTATATGGTGCCCCACTTCTTACTAACATGCAAACTTCCCACAAGACAAAACTCTCTTCCTGCTACAACAAAATTTCCAAGTTTGGTACAGGCTACAAATCCTCCATCCACCACTGCAATGCCCTTCACAAACTAAACTGGCTAGAGCTCCCCAATTACCTTACCTATACTCAACCCACCCAAGCTCACAAACTTCTTCCATCCATCTCTCTGTCCCTTACTTGCCTCATCCCTCAAAATGCATTTACCTGATAGGATTCTGAGATCTAATAACCAGAATCTAATCAAACTTCACAAACCTGCTCATCCTCCAGGCAAACAACTTCTATCCTTGTCTCTAGCATGTCTTTGGAACTCCCTGCCACCTCTCATCCACAACACCCATAACCACTCCACCTTTAAATCCCTGCTACATTTCCATCTCATATCCCTCTGGAAATGCTCCTGTTCTCACCCCACATAACTCCGTCTGCTTTATACCCTCTTTCTCACTATGCCACCCTCACTCTTTTCATACCTCCCACTAACCTACCTCTACTCTTCCCATCCTCTCTTCCCTCCTCTTTGCATTCCTCACTCTACATCTTTGTACTGTTCTCTCTCTTCTTTCCCAAAATTTCTTCCTGTTCTCCCCAAAACTCTCATATTATACCTTTGCATATCCTCCTTCAGCCCTACTGATATATGCCCACCATACAAACAAAACTGTACTACATCACTGTGTTACGCATTTGTTATTGACTTGTCTACATTGCATAAGGTCCTACATCTGTATAATGTCTTACATCTACAGAATGTCTGTATTATACTACTGTGTTACTCATTTGTTATGCATTTTTCACATTTGTATTATTTCTGATGGAGCTTTTCTCCCCATGATCCCATTGAAACGGGCTGTTCTCGGCCCAGTGGACTACCCTGGTAAACAAACTGTAAAATAAATAAATAAATGCCTTACTGAGTTTCTGGAGAAGGGGAAAAGGAGCATTGGGTCATTACCTTTATTGATCCATCCATTAAGCATGGCATGTTTGCAGCATAGGAACACATGGACTCTTCCCTTTCAGTGGACATCCTATAGAAGGGCCTCACTGAGAAAGATGCCTGGTGTCAGAGCCATGGCCTCAAGTTCAATGCCAAAAAGTGCATTGTCATCCCCTTTTTTAAAAACTCTGTATCCATGAACTACCACATAGGTGGCAGTCTACCTAATGCTGAATGTGTGATAGCAGACCTTGGGACCCAGGTGGATAGTAGTCTCTCCTTTGATAATCACATCACCACAGTAGTCAGGAAATCCTTCTACGTGTCAGGAAAAAAGAGGTTGTTGTTCCCCTCTACTCGACACATTAGACCCATTATAGAGTACAACGCCCCTTTTGGAATGTACCTCACAAGACATCTGCAGCAGCTGGAAAGGCCACAGAAGTATCTCACAAAGAGGATTACTGGCCTCAAACAGATGCCCTACACTGACCGTCTCAAAAAACTCCATCTTTACTCTGTAGCATATCACCTACTCCGAGGTAATCTCTGCCTAAGATATAAAGCTATGTCAAACCCAGAGCTGCTGGACATGCTACACCTAAAGAAATCCCAATCCCTCTGAGCTACAAGCTCCAGGGACCTAAATCTTGTCACTACTATAAACAGGGCATGCTGGAGAAAGAGTCCTGTCCCAGAGTCTTCCCATACTCTAAAACAAGCTACCCATCTATGTCAAGCAAAGTTCTTCATTAGCACTCTTCAAGAAAAACCTTGATGAGTGGATGGGAAATAGGAAATACACCCCGGGGATTACTTCTGTGGCTCTGCTAGACAGGGGTACAGCAAAATAACTTTCTTGGGTGGCGTAAGCCAGGGAACCATGTTGGCTAGACTTACTAAGGCCCTTGGGCTGGTAGTCTAGTACCTATAAACCTATGAGTCCTACATGATCTCCTCAGTCCAGCACAGGAATCTGAGATCATAAAACTGTGACACATTTTCTGGACAGGGCAGGCAAAACAGCACTGTCTGTCTGTCTCACCTGCCCAAATTGCAGTCCTCTGTAATGGATTTAGTATCGGAGAAGCTGTCTTTTCTCTTCCTGAGTTTGCCTCAGTTAACACATGGTCAGCACCTATCTATAATGCCCAGATTAGGTGCCCTCATGACCTATTGTAGTTTGTCGCTGTGGTGATACACATCAAAGGCACTACATACAGACATTTGCAAAATGACCTCGGTGAGGCTATCTTCTTAAGTAGGTGCTCAGAATGACTCAGGGGATGATTCTAAGAGGAACTGGCTATGGCCACTGTTAAGGACTTTTGAGAGCCTCCTTCAGCATCCTCTTAGTACTTCTTCACCTAATCAACCTCATGGTATTGGACTGCTTTCAGTCTCAGCAGTTGTATTCTTGATTACAGTGCAGGTTGTCCTTGGAGGTTGCGGTTTTACAAATCTGTGCCAGCTTGTAGAAGCATCACCAAGGACTAGTGCTTTTTAGACATAATCAAGGTAGACCATGATTTAGAGTCCTTCCCAGAAATATGCCAACGCAGGGGATCAGATCCTGTCCTTTGATGTGGACAGTGAGAAAAGCATCCCTGTCTTAGATGATGAACACCTGATACCTTGCAGTCAGGGTAAAGCCAATGTGAGCAGTGAGAGAAGCATTGCTGCCCTATAATCTGAAAACATTGAAGATCTCATCTTCTGCAGTCAGAACAAGATAGACATGGACAGTGGGAGAAGCACCAGTGTTACATACTCTGAAAACAGTGAAGATCTTATCCCCTCCAGTCAGGGCAAAGACAGTATGGACAGTGAGAGAAGCACTGTTGCTCCAGATGCTGAAGATATCATCTCTTCTAGTCAGGACAATGCTGATATGGGTAGGGAGAGAAGCACCACTGTCCCAGACTCTGAAAATACTTAAAATTTCATCCACTGCAGTCAGGACAAGATAGATGTGGGAATTGAGAGAAGCACCGCTGTTCCAGACTCTGAAGACATTGAAGATCTCATCCCCTCCAGTCAGGACAAGGCCGATATGGACAGTGAGAGAAGCACCGTTGCTCCAGATGATGCAGATATCATCCCCTGTAGTCAGGAGAATGCTGATACGGCAGCGAGAGAAGCACCGCTGTTCCAGACTCTGAAAATACTAAAGCTGTAAAGATTTACCAGGTACATTTTTTTCTACTGTAACTATTTATTTTCACTGTGGATGTAAGTCTTATTCTATAACTTCGATTTTTTTTTCATTTTGCACTGATATTTCATAATTTATTTTGTGCAATTATAATTTTTGTCTATGTACTGGAGCTTTTCTCCTTGGGTCTCCACTGAAAGTGGCCTCTAGCTCAGTTGAAAGAACCCGGTTACCAAATGTCAAATAAATAAGCAAAAATGACACAAAACATCTCATCCCTTGCAGTCAGGAGAAGACAGATATAGGCAGTGAGAGAAGTACCACTGTCCCAAATGCTGAATATATCATATATTGTAGAGGCAAAGGCTGTTGCAGGCATTGTGAGAAACACCATTGTCTTACATGATGAACATGTCATCCACTGCACTCTGGACATATCAGCCATGTGCAAAGAGAGAAGTATCACCTTCCCAGGCTCTGAGGATATCATACCCTGCAGTAAGGACAAGGCCGATGTGGGCAGTGAGAGAAGCATTGCTGCCCTAGATTCTGAAAACACTGAAGATACCATCCTCTGTAGTCAGGACAAAGCTGATATGGGCAGTGAGAAAAGTACCACTGTTCCAGACTCTGAAAATACTAAACATGTACAGATTTATGATGTAAACGTTTTCTATTGTAACTACATATTTTCACTGTCTGTAAGTCTTATTCTGTAACTTTGATATTTTTTTCATTTTACATTGATATTTCAGAATTTATCATGTGCAATTATAATTTTTGTTTATGTACTGGAGCTTTTCTCCTCGGGTCTCCACTGAAAATGGGCGCTGGCTCAGTTGGACCAACCTGGTTATTAAAGGTCAAATAAAAACATAAAAAATAAATAAAAGATCTCATGCCTTCCAATCAGGACAAGACAGATATAGGCAGTGATAGAAGTACCACTGTCCCAAATGCTGAAGATATCATATATTGGAGTCATGCCAAGGCTGTTGCAGGCAGTGAGAGAAACACCACTACTTTAGATGATGAACATGTCATCCACTGCACTCAGGACATAGCACTCATGTGCAAAGAGAGAAGTATCACTTTCCAAGGTTCGGAGGATACCATACCCTGCAGTAAGGACAAGGCTGATGTGGGGAGTGACAGAGGCACACCTGACCTAGATGATGGACATCTGAGCCCTTGCAGTGAGAGCAAAGCCAATGTGAGCAGTGAGAGAAGCATTGCTGCCCCAGACTCTGAAAACACTGAAGATCTCATCTCCTGCAGTCAGAACAAGATAGGCATGGACAGTGAGAGAAAAACTACCATTCCAGACTCTGAAAACACTCAAGATCTCATACCCTCCTGTCAGGACAAGGCAGATATGGACAGTGAGAGAAGCACCATTGCTCTAGATGCTGAAGATATCATCTTCTGTGGTCAGGACAATGCTGATATTGGCAGTGAGAGAAGCACCGCTTTCCCAGACTCTGAAAATACTAAGGATCTCATCCCCTGCAGTCAGGACAAGAATGATCTGGGCAGTGAGAGAAGCACCACTGTCCCAAATGCTGAAGATATCATATATTCTAGTCAGGCCAAGGCTGTTACAGGCAGTGAGATACACACCACTGTCTAAGATGATGAGCACCTGATCCCTTGCAGTCAGGGCAAAGCCAATGTGGGAATTGAGAGAAGCATTGCTGCCCCAGGTGATGAAGATCTCATCTCCTGCAGTCAGAACAAGATGATATGGGCAGTGAGAGAAGCACCTGTGTTCCAGACTTTGAAAATACTAAAGAGATATCCAGACTCTGAAAATACCAAATATCTCATCCATTGCAGTCATGACAAGAGAGATATAGGCAGTCAGAGAAGCACCACTGTTCCAGACTCTGAAGACAATGAAGATCTCATCCCCTCCTATCAGGGCAAGGCCGATATGGACAGTGAGAGAAGAACCGTTGGTCCGGATGCTGAAGATATCGTCTCCTGTGAATAGGACAATGCTGATATGGGCATTTAGAGAAGCACCACTGTCCCAGACTCTGATAATACTAAGGATTTCATCTCCTGCAGTCAGAACAAGATAGACATGGACAGTAAGAGAAGCACCAGTGTCCCAGACTCTGGAAAAACTGAAGATCCCATCCCTCCAGTCAGACGAAAACCAATATGGACAGTGAGAGCAGCACCGTTGTTCCACATAATGAAGATATCATCCCCTGTAGTCAAAACAATGCTGATATGGGCAGTGAGAAAAGCACTGCAGTTCCAGACTCTGAAAATACTACAGATGTAAAAATTTTCCATGTAAATGTGTTCTATTGTACCTACTTATTTTCACAGTGTATGTAAGTCTTATTCTGTTACCTCAAAATTTTTTTCATTTTACACTATTTCAGAATTTATTATGTGCAATTTTAATTTTTGTCTATGTACTGGAGCTTTTCTCCTCGGGTCTCCACTGAAAATGGGCTCTGGCTCAGTTGGACCAACCCGGTTACCAAAAGTCCAATAAATAAAAAATAAATAAAAGATCTCATGATTTGCAGTCAGGACAAGACAGATATAGGCAGTGAGAGAAGTAACACTGTCCCAAATGCTGAAGATATCATATATTGTAGTCAGGCAAAGGCTGTTGCAGGTAATGAGAGAAACACAACTCTCTTAGGTGATGAACATGTCATCCACTGCACTCAGCAGATAGCACTCATGTGCAAAGAGAAAAGTATCACTTTCCCAGATTCTAAGAATACCATACCCTGCAGTAAGGACAAGGCTGATGTGGGGAGTGACAGAGGCACACCTGACCTAGATGATGGACACCTGAGCCTTTGCAGTCAGGGCAACCAATGTGAGCAGTGAGAGAAGCATTGCTGCCCCAGACTCAGAAAACACTGAAGATCTCATCTCCTGCAGTCAGAACAAGATAGACATTGACAGTGGGAGAAGAACTACTGTTCCAGACTCTGAAAACACTGAAGATCTCATCCCCTCCAGTCTGGACAAGGCAGATGTGGACAGTGAGAGAAGCAGGCAGTGAGAGAAGCACCATTGCTCCAGATGCTGAAAATATCATGTTTTCTGGTCAGGACATCGTTGATATTGGCAGTGAGAGAAGCACCGCTGTCCCAGACTCTGAAAATACTAAGGATCTCATCCCCCTGCAGTCAGGACAAGAATGATCTGGGCAGTGAGAGAAGCACCACTGTTACAGACTCTGAAGACACTGAAGGACTCATCCCCTGCAGTCAGAACAAGACCAATATGGACAGTGAGAGAAGCACCGTTGCTCCAGGTGATGAAGATATCATCCCTTGTAGTCAGGACAATGCTGATATGGGCAAGAGAGAAGCACAGCTGTTCCAGACTTTGAAAATACTAAAGATGTAAAGATTTACCAGGTAAATTTTTCTACTGTAACTACTTATTTTCACTGTGTGTAAGTCTTATTCTGTAACTTCGATATTTTTTCATTTTACACTGATATTTCAGAATTTATGTGCAATTATAATTTTTGTCTATGTACTGGAGCTTTTCTCCTCAGATCTCCACTCAAAATGGGCTCTGGCTCACTTGTACCAACCCTGTTACCAAAAGTCAAATAAATAAACAAAAAATAAATAAAAGATCTCATGATTTGCAGTCAGGACAAGACAGATATAGGCAGTGATAAAAGTAACACTGTCCCAAATGCTGAAGATATCATATGACCAACCAATCATAGTACTGTACCCACTTCGGACTGTTAATCTACTGCTCATCCCATCTCTCCAGGAGTTAGGGAAAACAACCCCAGCAATGTTGTGCTTTCCATAAGCAACTAAAACCAGGAGAAGACATATTGTAAATCAACTTGTTATCCTTCTCAACTAAAACCAGGTGAAGACATACAGTAAATCAATTTGTTATCCTTCTCAACTATACCGAGCATCAACTGCTCTCTCTGTGATAGTAAATCTATCACAGGAATCCTAAACTTAGGAATATCTTCTAAAATGAATTACTATATTGTAGAGAACAAATGTATCCTATCTGTTAGTTAATATATATGTCAAAGTCTCTTAATTGTTCTCTGAGGTTTTCTACGCGGGCCTCCACTGAAAATGGACTTGTAATCCAGTTGGACTCTCCTGGTCAACAAATGCAAAATAAATAAAATAAAATAAAAAATATATTGTAGTCAGGCCAAGGCAGGTGGAAACAGTGTGAGAAACACCACTGTCTTAGATAATGAACATGTCATCCACTGCACTCTGGACATATCAGCCATGTGCAAAGAGAGAAGTATCACCTTCCCAGGCTCTGAGGATATCATACCCTGCAGTAAGGACAAGGCTGATGTGGGCAGTGAGAGAAGCACAACTGTCCTAGATGATGGACACCTGAGCCCTTGCAGTCAGGGCAAAGCCAATGTGGGCAGTGAGAGAAGCATTGCTGCCCCAGACTCTGAAAACACTGAAGATCTCATCTCCTGCAGTCAGAACAAGATAGACATGGACAGTGAGAAAAGCACCACTGTTCCAGACTCTGAAAACAGTGAAGATCTCATCCCGTCCAGTCAGGACAAGACCAATATGGACAGTGAGAGAAGGCTGATATGGGGAGTGAGAGCCCAGACTCTGAAATGCAGTCAGGACAAGAATGATCTGGGCAGTGAGAGAAGCACCACTGTTACAGACTCTGAAGACACTGAAGGACTCATCCTCTGCAGTCAGAACAAGACCAATATGGAAAGTGAGAGAAGCACCGTTGCTCCAGGTGATGAAGATATCATCCCCTGTAGTCAAGAGAATGCTGATATGGGCAAGAGAGAAGCACAGCTGTTCCAGAATTTGAAAATACTAAAGATGTAAAGATTTACCAGGTAAATTTTTCTACTGTAACTACTTATTTTCACTGTGTGTAAGTCTTATTCTGTAACTTCAATATTTTTTTCATTTTACACTGATATTTCAGAATTTATTATGTGCAATTATAATTTTTGTCTATGTACTGGAGCTTTTCACCTCAGGTCTCCACTGAAAATTTGCTCTGGCTCAGTTGTAGACCCCAAAAGTCCAATAAATAAAAAATAAATAAAAGATCTCATGATTTGCAGTCAGGACAAGACAGATATAGGCAGTGAGAGAAGTACCACTGTCCCAAATGCTGAAGATATCATATATTGTAGTCAGGCCAAGGCTGTTGCAGGCAGTGAGAGAAACACCACTGTCTTAGATGATGAACATGTCATCCACTGCACTCAGGACATAGCACTCATGTGCAAAGAGAGAAGTATCACTGTCCCAGGTTCTGAGGATACCATACCCTGCAGTAAGGACAAGGCTGATGTGGGCAGTAAGAGAAGCACACCTGTCCTAGATGATGAACACCTGATCCCTTGCAGTCAGGGCAAAGCCAATGTGGGCAGTGAGAAAAGCATTGTTGTTCCAGACTCTGAAAACACTACAGATCTCATCTCCTGCAGTCAGAACAAGATAGACATGGACAGTGAGAAAAGTACCACTGTTCCAGACTCTGAAAACAATGAAGATCTCATCCCCTACAGTCAGGACAAACACGATATGGACAGTGAGAGAAGCAATGTTGCTCTAGATGCTGAAGATATCATCTCCTGTAGTCAGGGTAATGGTAATATGGGCAGTGAAAGAAGCACCTCTGTTCCAGACTGAAAATACTAAAGATCTCTTCCCTTGGAATCAGGACAAGAAAGATATAATCAGTGAGAGAAGTACCACTGTCCTAAATGCTGAAGATAGCATATATTGTAGTCAAGCCAAGGCTATTACAGGCAGTGAGCGACACACCACTGTCTTAGATGATGAACACCTGATCCCTTGCAGTCAGGGCAAAGCCAATGTGGGAAGTGAGAGAAGCATTGCTGTCCCAGACTCAGAAAACACTGAAATTCTCATCTCCTGCAATCAGAACAAAAAAGACATGGACAGTGAGTGAAGCACCAGTGTTCCAGACACCGAAAACACTGAAGATCTCATCCCCTCCAGTCAGGACAAGGTCAATATGAACAGTGAGAAAAGCACCGTTGCTCCAGGTAATGAAGATATCTTTCCTTGTAGTCAGGACAATGCTGATACGGGCATTGAGAGAAGCACCGTTGTTCCAGACTCTGAAGACACTAACATCTCATCCACTCCAATCAGGGCAAAGCCAATATGAACAGTGTGAGAAGTACCGTTGCTCCAGATGCTGAAGATATCATCTCCTGTGGTTAAGCCAACGTTGATATGGGCAGTTAGAGAAGCACCACTGTCCCAGACTCTGAAAATACTAAAGATCTCATAACCTGCATTCAGTACAAGATAGATATGGGCAGTGACAGAAGCACCACTATTTCAGACTTTGAAGACACTGAAGGTCTCACCTCCTGCAGTCAGACCAAAACCAATATGGACAGTGAGAGAAGCACCGTTGCCCCAGGTGATGAAGATATCATCCCCTGTAGTCAGGACAATGTTGATATGGGCAGTGAGAGAAGCACCGCTGTTCCAGACTCTGAAAATGTTATAAATGTAAAGATTTTCCATGTACATTTCTTTTATTGTAACTACTTATTTTCATAGTGTATGGAAGTCTTATTTTGTAATAACAATTTTTTTTCCATTTTACACTGATATTTCAGAATTTATTATGTGCAATTTTAATTTCTCTATGTATTGGAGCTTTTCTCCTTGGATCTCCACTGAAAATGGACTCTGGCTCAATTGAATCAACCTGGTTACCAAAGGTCAAATAAATACATATAAATTAAATAAAAGATCTCATGCCTTCCAATCAGGACAATACAGATTTAGGCAGTGAGAGAAGTACAACTGTCCTAAATACTGAAGGTATCATATATTGTAGTCAGGCCAAGGTTGTTGCAGGTAGTGATAGATGCACCACTGTCTTAGATGAAGAACATGTCATCCACTGCATTTAGCACATAGCAATCATGTGCAAAGAGAGAAGTATCACTGTCCCAGGCTCTGAGGATACCATACCCTGCAGTAAGGAGAAGGCTGATATGGGGAGTGAGAGAGGCACCCCTGACCTAGATTATGGACATCTGAGCCATTGCAGTCATCCCCTGTAGTCAAGATAATGCTGATATCAGCAGTGAATGAAGCATCGCTGTTCCAGACTCTGAAAATACTAAAGATGTAAAGATTTACCATGTAAATTTTTCTATTGTAACTACTTATTTTCATGGTGTAAGTCTTATTCTGTAATTTCGATATTTTTTTCATTTTACACTGATATTGCAGAATATATTATGAGCAATTATAATTTTTGTCTATGTACTGAAGCTTTTCACCTCGGGTATCCACTGAAAATGGGCTCTGGCTCAGTTGGACCAACCCAGTTACCAAAGGTCAAATAAACAAATAAAACATAAATAAAAGATCAGATGCCTTGCAGTCAGGACAAGACAGATACAGGCCGTGAAAAAGTACCACTGTGGGTTGAAGATATCATATATTGTAGTATGGCCAAGGCTGTTGCAGGCAGTGAGAGAAACACCACTGTCTTAGATGATGAACATGTCATTCACTGCACTCAGGACATAGCACTCATGTGCAAAGAGAGAAGTATCACTGTCCCAGGCTCTGAGGATATCATACCATGAAGTAAAGACAAGGCTGATGTGGGCAGTGAGAGAAGCACCCCTGTACTAGATGATGGACACCTGATCCCTTGCCATCAGAGCAAAGCCAATGTGAGCAGTTAGAGGAGCATTGCTGTCCCAGACTCTGAAAACACTACAGATCTCATCTCCTGCAGTCAGAAGAAGCTAGACATGGACAGTGAGAGAAGCACCACTGTTGCAGACTCTGAAAACAGTGAAGATCTCATCCCCTGCAGTCAGGACAAGCACTATATGGACAGTGAGAGAAGCAAAGTTGCTCCAGATGCTGAAGGTATCATCTCCTGTATTCAGGACAACGCTAATATGGGCAGTGAGAGAAGCATCTCTGATCCAGACTCTGAAAATACTAAAGATCTCTTCCCTTGCAGTCAGGACAAGACCAATATAGGCAATGAGACAAGTACCACTGTCACAAATGCTGAAGATATCATATATTCTAGTCAGGCCAAGGCTGTTACAGGCAGTGAGATACACACCACTGTCTTAGATGATGAGCACCTGATCCCTTGCAGTCAGGGCAAAGCCAATGTGGGAATTGAGAGAAGCATTGATGCCCAGACTCTGAAAACACTGAAGTTCTCACCTCCTGCAGTCAGAACAAGCTAGACATGGACAGTGAGAGAAGCACCAGTGTTCCAGACTATGGAAAAACTGAAGACCTCATCCCTCCAGTCAGGACAAGGCCAATATAGACAGTGAGAGAAGCACCATTGCTCCAGGTAATAAAGATATCTTCCCTTGTAGTCAGGACAATGCTGATACGGGCAGTGAGAGATGCACCACTGTTCCAGACTCTGAAAATACCAAAGGTCTCATCCCTTGCAGTCATGACAAGAGAGATATAGGCAGTGAGAGAAGACCCACTGTTCCAGACTCTAAAGATGCTGAAGATCTCATCCCCTCCAGTCAAGGCAAGGCTGATATGGACAGTGAGAGAAGCACCATTGCTCCAGATGCTGTAGATATTATCTCCTGTGGATAGGACAATGCTGATATGTGCAGTTAGAGAAATACCACTGTCCCAGACTCTGTAAATACTAAAGATCTCATCCCCTGCAGTCAGGACAAGATAGATGTGGGCAGTGAGAAGCATCACTGTTCCACACTCTAGAGACACTGAAGGTCTCATCCCCTGCAGTCAGACTAAAACCAATATGGAAAGTGAGAGCAGCACCATTGCTCCAGGTGATGAAGATATCATCCCCTGTAGTCAGGACAATGCTGAAATGGGCAATGAGAGAAGCACCACGGTTCCAGACTCTGAAAATACTACAGATGTAAAGATTTTCTATGTAAATGTTTTCTGTTGTACCTACTTATTTAAACAGTGTATGCAAGTATTATTATGTAACCTAATTTTTTTTCATTTTACACTGATATTTCAGAATTTATTATGTGCAATTTTAATTTTGGTCTATGTACTGGAGATTTTTGTCTCATATCTCCACTGAAAATGGGCTCCGGATCAGTTGGACCAACCTGGTTATCAAAGGTCAAATAAATACATAAAAAATAAAAGAGCTCATGCCTTCCAATCAGGACAAGACAGATATAGGCAGTGAGAGAAATACCACTGTCCCAAATGCTGAAGATATCATATATTGTAGTCAGGCCAAGGCTTTTGCAGGCAGTGAGAGAAACACCACTGTCTGAGATGATGAAGATGTCATCCACTGCACTCAGGACATAGCACTCATGTGCAAAGAGAGAAGTATCACTTTCCCAGGTTCTGAGGATACCATACCCTGCAGTAAGGACAAGGTTGATTTGGCGAGTGACAGAAGCACCCCTAACCTAGATGATGGACACCTGGGCCTGTGCAGTCTGGGCAATGTCAATGTGAGCAGTGAGAGAAACATTGCTGTCCCAGAATCTGAAAACACTGAAGATCTCATACCCTCCAATCAGGACAAGGCCGATAAGGACAGTGAGAGAAACACTGTTGCTCCAGATGCTGAAAATATCATCTTCTGTGGTCAGGACAATGCTGATATGGGAAGTAAGAGAAGCACCACTGTCCCAGAGTCTGAAAATGCTAAAGATCTCATCCCCTGCAGTCATGACAAGACAGACATGGGTAGTGAGAGAAGCACCATTGCTCCAGATGCTGAAGATATCATCTTCTCTGGTCAGGACAACACTGATATGGGCAGTGAAAGAAGCACCACTGTCCCAGACTCTGAAAATGCTAAAGATATCATCTCCTGCAGTCAGAACAAGATAAACATGGACAGTGAGAGAAGCACCACTGCTGCATACTCTGAAAACAGTGATCATCTCATCCCCTGCTGTCAGGACAAGACCAATATGGACAGTGAGAGAAGCAACATTGCCCCAGATGCTGAAGATACCATCTCCTGTAGACAGCACAATGCTAATATGGGTAGTGAGAGAGGCTCCTCTGATCCAGACTCTGAAAATACTAAAGATCTCTTCCCTTGCAGACAGGATAAGACATATATAGGCAGTGAGAGAAGTACCACTGTCACAAATGCTGAAGATACTTTATATTCTAGTCAGGCCAAGGCTGTTACAGACAGTGAGTGACACACCACTGCCTTAGACGATGAACACCTGATCTCTTGAAGTCAGGGCAAAGCCAATGTGGGAAGTGAGAGAAGCATTGCTTCAATAGATGGAAAACACTGAAGTTCTCACCTCCTGCAGTCAGAACAAGGCAGACATGGACAGTGAGAGAAGCTCCAGTGTTCCAGATTGTGAAAAAAATAAAGTTCTCATCTCTCCAGTCAGGACAAGAGAGATATAGGCAGTGTGAGAAGCACCACTCTTCCAGACTCTGAAGACACTGAAGAACTCATCCCCTCCAGTCAGGACAAGGCCGATATAGACAGTGACAGAAGCACCATTGCTCCAGATGCTGAAGATATCATCTCCTATGGTTAGGACAATGCTGATATGTGCAGTTAGAGTAGCACCACTGCCCCAGATTCTGAAAACACTAAAGATCTCATCCCCTGCAGTCAGGACAAGATAGATCTGGGCAGTGTGAGAACCACCACTGTTGCAAACTCTAAAGACACTGAAGATCTCTTCCCCTGCATTCAGACCAAAACCAACATGGACAGTGAGAGCAGGACTGTAGCTCCACGTGATGAAGATATCATCCCCTGTTGTCAGGACAATGCTGATATGGGCAGTGAGGGAAGTACCATGGTTCCAGACTCTAAAAATTCTATAGATGCAAAGATTTTCCATGTACATTTTTTCTATTGTACCTACTTATTTTCATTGTGTATGTAAGTCTTATTCTGTAACCTCACATATTTTTTTTTTATTTTACACTGATATTTCAGAAAATTTTAATTTTGGTCTATGTACAGGAGTTTTTCTCCTTGGCTCTCCACTGAAAATAGACTCGGGCTCAGTTGGACCAACCTGGTTATCAAAGGTCAAATAAATACATAAAAATAAATAAAAGAGCTCATCCCTTCTAATCAGGACAAGACAGATATAGGTACTGAGAGAAGTACCACTGTCCCAAATGCTGAAGATATATATTGTAGTCAGGCCAAGGCTGTTAGAGAAACAGCACTGTCTGAGATGATGAACACATCATCCACTGCACTCAGGACATAGCACTCATGTGCAAAGAGGGAAGTATCACTGTCCCAGGTTCTGAGGATACCATACCCTGCAGTAAGAACAAGGCTGATGTGGGCAGTGACAGAGGCACCCCTGACCTAGATGATGGACTCCTGAGCCCTTGCAGTCAGGGAAAAGCCAATGTGAGCTGTGAGAGAAACATTGCTGCAACTGACTCTGAAATCACTGAAGATCTAATCTCCTGTAGTCAGAACAAGATAGATGTGGACAATGAGAGAAGCACCACTGTTCCAGACTCTGAAAACACTGAAGATCTCATCTGCTCCAGTCAGGACAAGGCAGATATGGACAGTGAGAGAATCACCATTGCTCGAAATCCTGAAGATAACTCCTGTAGTCAGGACAATGCAGATATGGGCAGTGAGAGAAGCACCACTTTCCCAGACTCTGAAAATACTAAACATCTCATCCCCTACAGTCAGGACAAGATAGATCTGGGCAGTCAGAGAAGCACCACTGTGCCAGACTCTGAAGACACTGAAGGTCTCATCCCCTGCAGTCAGAACAAGGGCAATATGGACAGTGAGAGAAGCACTGTTGCTCCAGGTGATGAAGATATCACCCCCTGTAGTTAGGAAAATGCTGATATAGTCAGTGAGAGAATCACCGTTGTTTCAGACTCTGAAAATAATAAAGGTGTAAAGATTTACAAGGTAAATTTTTCTACTGTAACTACTTATTTTCACTCTGTGTAAGTCTTATTTTGTAACTTTGATTTTTTTTTTCCTGTTACACTGAAATTATAGAATTTATTATGTGCAGTTATAATTTTTGTCTATGTACTGAAGCTTTTCTCCTCAGATCTCCACTGAAAATGGGGTCTGGCTATCTTGTGCAAACCTGGTTAGCAAAAGTCAAATAAATAAATAAAAAATAAATAAAAGATCTCATGATTTGCAGTCAGGACAAGACAGATATAGGCAGTGATAAAAGTAACACTGTCCCAAATGCTGAAGATATCATTTATTGTAGTCAGGCAAAGGCTATTGCAGGTAGTGAAAGAAACAAAACTGTCTTAGGTGATGAACATGTCATCCACTGCACTCTGGACATAGCACTCATGTGCAAAGAGAAAAGTATCACCTTCCCAGGATCTGAGGATATCATACCATGCAGTAAGGACAAGGCTGATGTGGGCAGTGAGAAAAGCACCCCTGTCCTAGATGATGGACACCTGGGCCCTTGCTGTCAGAGCAAAGCCAATGTGGGCAGTGAAAAAAACATTGCTGCCCCAGACTCTGAAAACACTGAAGATCTCATCTGCTGCAGTCAGAACAAGGACTCTGAAAACACTGAATATCTCTTCCCCTCCAGTCAGGACAAGGCCGATATGCACAGTGAGAGAAGCACTGTTGCTCTATATGCTGTAGATATCATCTTATGTGGTCAGGAAAATTCTGATATGGGAAGTGAAAGAAGCACCACTGTCCCAGATTCTAAAAATAATAAAGATCTCATCCCCTGCAGTCAAGAAAAGATAGATGTGGGAAGTGAGAGAAGCACCACTGTTCCAGACTCTGAAGACAGTGAAGGTCTATTCCCCTGCAGTCAAAACAAGACCAATATGGACAGTGATAGAAGCACCATTGTTCCAGGTGATGAAGATATCATCCCCTGTAGTCAGGACAATGCTGATGTGAGCAGTGAGAGAAGCACCGCTGTTCCAGAATCTTAAAATACTAAAGATGTAAAGATTTACCATGTACATTTTTTCTATTGTAACTACTTATTTTTACTGTGTATGTAAGTCTTAATCAGTAACTTCAATATTTTTTTTCATTTTACAGTGATATTTCACAATTTATTATGGGCAATTATAATTTTTGTCTATGTACATCAGTTTTTCACCTCGGGTCCCTACTGAAAATCTGCTCTGGCTCAGTTCGACCAACCCGGTTACCAAAGGTCAAATAAATAAATAGAAAATAAATAAAAGATCTGATGCCTTGCAGTCAGGACAAGACAGATATAGGCCATGAGAGAAGTACCACTCTCCCAGATACTGAAGATATATATCATAGTCAAGCCAAGGCTGTTACAGGCAGTGTGAGAAACACCACTGTCTTAGATGAAGAATATGTCATCCACTGCACTCAGGACATAGCAGTTACATGCAAAGAGAGAAGTATCCCTGTACCAGGCTCTGAGGATATCATGCCATGCAGGAAGGATAACGCTGATGTGGGCAGTGAGAGAAGCACACCTGTCCTAGATGATGAACACCTGATCCCTTGCAGTCAGGGCAAAGCCAATGTGGGCAGTGAGAGAAGCACTGCTACTCCAGACTCTGAAAACAGTGAAGATCTCATCTCCTGCAGTCAGAACAAGATAGACATGGACAGTGAGAGAAGTACCACTGTTCCAGACTCTGAAAACAATGAAGATCTCATCCCCTACAGTCAGGACAGACACGATATGGACAGTGAGAGAAGCACTGTTGCTCCAGATGCTGAAGATATCACCTCCTGTAGTCAGAGCAATGCTAGTATGGGCAGAAAGATAAGCACCTCTGATCCAGACTCTGAAAATACTAAAGATCTCTTCCTTTGCAGTCAGGACAAAACCGATATAGGCAATGAGAGAAATACCACTGTCACAAATGCTGAAGATACCATATATTCTAGTCAGGCCAAGGCTGTTACAGGAAGTGAGAGCCACACCACTGTCTTAGATGATGAACACCTGATCCCTTGCAGTCAGGGCAAAGCCAATGTGAGCAGTGAGAGAAGCATTGCATCAACCAACTCTGAAAACACTGAGGCTGTCATCTCCTGCAGTCAGAACAAGATAGACATGGGCAGTGAGAGAAGCACCACAGTTCCAGACTATAAAAACACTGAATATCTCATCCACTCCAGTCAGGTCAAGGCAGATATGGACAGTGAGAGAAGCACTGTTGCTCCAGATCCTGAAGATATCATCTCCTGTGGTAAGGACAATGCTGATATGGGCAGTGAGAGAAGCACCACTGTCCCAGACTCTGAAGACACTGAAGGTCTCATCCCCTGCAGTCAGAACAAGACCAATATGGACAGTGAGATAAGCACCGTTGCTCCAGGTGATGAAGATATCATCCCCTGTTGTCAGGACAATGCTGATATGGGCAGTGAGAGAAGCACCCTGCTGTTCCAGACTTTGAAAATACTAAAGATGTAAAGATTTACCAGGTAAATTTTTCTACTGTAACTATTTATTTTCACTGTGTGTAAGTCTTATTCTGTAACTTCAATATTTTTTTCATTTTACACTATTTCAGAATTTATGTGCAATTATAATTTTGTTATGTACTGGAGTTTTTCTCCTCGGATCTCCACTCAAAATGGGCTCTGGCTCACTTGTACCAACCCGTTTACCAAAAGTCAAATACATAAAAAATAAATAAAAGATCTCATGATTTGCAGTCAGGACAAGACAGATATAAGCAGTGAGAGAAGTACCACTGTCCCAAATGCTGAAGATATCATATATTCTAGTCAGGCCAAGGCTGTTACAGGCAGTGAGAGAAACACCACTGTCTTAGATGATGAACATGTCATGTACTACACTCAGGACATAGCACTTTTGCACAAAGAGAGAAGTATCACTATCCCAGGCTCTGAGGATATCATACCCTGCAGTAAGGACAAGGCTGATGTGGGCAGTGAGAGAAGCACCTCTGTCCTAGATGATGGACACCTGATCCCTTGCAGTCAGGGCAAAGCCAATGTGGGCAATGAGAGAAGCATTGCTGCTCCAGACTCTGAAAACACTGAAGATCCTCATCTCCTGCAGTCCAAACAAGATAGACACAGACAGTGAGAGAAGCACCACTGCTGCAGACTCTGAAAACAGTGAAGATCTCATCCCCTGCAGTCAGGACAAGCACTATATGGACAGTGAGAGAAGCAAAGTTGCTCCAGATGCTGAATATATCATCTCCTATAGTCAGGACAATGCTAATATGGGCAGTCAGAGAAGCACCTCTGTTCCAGACTCTGAAAATACTAAAGATCTCTTCCCTTGATGGCAGGACAAGCCAGATAGAGGCAGTGAAAGAAGTACCACTGTCCCAAATGGTGAATATATCATATATTCTAATCAGGCCAAGGCTGTTACAGGCAGTGAGAGACACACAACTGTCTTAGATAATGAACACTTGATCCTGTGCAGTCAGGAAAAGCTAATGTGGGAAGTGAGAGAAGCATTGCTGCCCCAGACTCTGAAAACACTGAAGTTCTCATCTCCTGCAGTCAGAACAAGATAGACATGGACAGTAAGAGAAGCACCAGTGTCCCAGACTCTGGAAAAACTGAAGATGTTATCCCCTCCAGTCAAGACAAGGTCAATACGGACAGTGAGAGAAGAACCGTTGCTCCAGGTAATGAAGATATCATCCCTTGTAGTCAGGACAGTGCTGATATAGGCAGTGAGAGAAGCATTGCAGTTCCAGACTCTGAAAATACCAAAGATCTCATCTCTTGCAGTCATGACAAGAAAGATAGAGGCAGTGCGAGAAGCACCATTGTTCCAGACTCTGAAGACAGTGATGGTCTCATCCCCTGCTGCCAAACCAAGACAAATATAGACAGTGAGAGAAGCACTATACCTCCAGGTGATAAAGATATCATCCCCTGTAGTCAGGGCAATTGTGATATGGGCAGTGAGAGAAGCACCGCTGTTTCTGACTCTGAAAATACTAGAAATGTAAAGATTTTCCATGTAATTTATTTCCATTGTAACTACTTATTTTCAGTGTGTATGTAAGTCTTATTCTGAAACTTCGAAATTTTTTATATTTTACACTATTTCAGAATTTATGTGCAATTTTAATTTTTGTCTATATATTGGGGCTTTTCTCCTCTGATCTCCACTGAAAATGGCTCTGGCTCAGTTGGACCAAGCTGGTTACCAAACATCAAATAAATACATAAAAAATAAATAAAAGATCTCATGCCTTCCAATCAGGACAAGACAGATATAGGCAGTGAGAGAAGTATCACTGTCTCAAATGATGAAGATATCATATATTGTAGTCAGGCAAAGGCTGCTGCAGGCAGTGCGAGAAACACCACTGTCTCAGATGATGAACATGTCATTAACTGCACTCAGGACATGGAACTCATGTACAAAGAGAGAAGTATCACTATACTAGCTTCTGAGGATATCATACCCTGCAGTAAAGACAAGACTGATGTGGTAGTGAGAGAAGCACCCCTGACCTAGATGATGGAGACCTGAGCTCTTGCAGTCAGGGCAAAGCCAATGTGAGCAGTGAGAGAAGCATTGCTGCCCAAGACTCTGAAAACACTGAAGATCGCATCTCCTGCAGTCAGAACAAGATAAACATGGACAGTGAGAGAAGCACCATTGTTGCAGACTCTGAAAACAGTGAAGATCTCATCCCCTACAGTCAGGACAAACAAGATATGGACATTGAGAGAAGCACTGTTGCTCCAGATGCTGAAGATGTCATCTTCTGTGATCAGGACAATGCTGATATGGGCAGTGAGAGAAACACCAATGTCCCAGACTCTGAAAATACTAAAGATCTCATCTCCTGCAGTCAGGACAAGATAGATGTGGGCAGTGAGAGGAGTACAGTTGCTCCTCATGTTGAAAACATCATCTCCTGTGGTTAGGACAACTCTGATATGGGCTGTAAGAAAGGCAAACTGTTCCAGACTCTGAAAATAGTAAATATCTCATCCCTGCAGTCTAGACAAAATAGATATAGGCTGTGAGAGAAGTAACACTGTCACAAATGCTGAAGATATCATACACTGTAGTCAGGCCAAGGCTGTAGCAGGCAGTGAAAGAAACATAACTGTCTTAGATGATGAACATGTCATCCACTGCACTCAGGACATAGCTCTCATGTGCAAAGAGAGAAGTATCACCTTCCCAGGATCTGAGGATATCATACCATGCAGTAAGGACAAGGCTGATGTGGGCAGTGAGAGAAGCACCCCTGTCCTAGATGATGGACACCTGAGCCCTTGCAATCAGGGTAAAGCCAATGTGGGCAATGAGAGAAGCATTACTGCCCCAGATGCTGAAAACAGTGAAGATCTCATTCCCTCCAGTCAGGACAAGGCTGATATGGACAGTGAGAGAAACACCATTGCTCCAGATGCTAAAGATATCATCTTCTGTGGTCAGGACAATGTTGATATAGGAAGTGAGAGAAGCACCACTGTCCCAGATTCTGAAAATACTAAAGATCTCATCCTCTGCAGTCAAGACAAGATAGATGTGGGAAGTGAGAGAAGAACCAGTGTTCCACACACTGAAGGTCTCATCCCATGCAGTCAGAACAAGACCAATATGGACAGTGAGAGAACCACTCTTGCTCCAGGTGAGGGAAATATCATCCCCTGTAGTCAGGAAAATGCCGATATGGGTAGTGAGAGAAGCACCACTGTTCCAGAATCTGAAAATACTACAGATGTAAAGATTTAGCATGTAATTTTTTCTATTCTAACTACTTATTTTCACTGTGTATGTAAGTCATATTCTGTCTCTTCGATATTTTTTTCATTTTACACTGATATTTCAGAATTTATAATGTGCAATTATAATTTTGCCTATGTACTGGAGCTTTTCACCTTAGGTCTCCACTAAAATGGGCTCTGGCTCAGTTGGACCAACACAGTTACCAAAGGCCAAATAAATAAATAAAAAATAAATAAAAGATCTGATGCCTTGCAGTCAGGACAAGACAGATATAGGCCATGAGAGAAGTACCACTGTCCCAAATGCTGAAGATATCATATATTGTAGTCGGGCCAAGGCTGTTGCAGGCAGTGTGAGAAACACCACTGTCTTAGATAATGAACATGTCATCCACTGCACTCAGGACATAGCAGTCATGTGCAAAGAGAGAAGTATCACTATCCCAGGCTCTGATTATATCATACCCTGCAGTAAGGACAAGGCTGATGGGGGATGGACACCTGATCTCTTGCAGTCAGGGCAAAGCCAATGTAGACAGTAAGGACAAGGCTGATGTGGGCAGTGAAAGAAGATGCACCCCTGTCCTAGATGATGGACACCTGATCCCTTGCAGTCAGGGCAAAGCCAATGTGGAGAGTGAGAGAAGCATTCCCGCTCCAGACTCTGAAAACACTGAAGATCTCATCTCCTGCAGTCAGAACAAGACAGCCATGCACAGTGAGAGAAGCACCACAGTTGCAGACTCTGAAAACAGTGACTATCTCATCCCCTGCAGTTAGGACAAGCACAATATGGACAGTGAGAGAAGCAACATTTCTCCAGATGCTGAAGATATCATCTCCTGTAGTCAGGACAATGCTAATATGGGCAGTGAGAGAAGCACCTCTGTTCCAGACACTGAAAATACTAAATATCTCTTCCCTTGCAGTCAGGACAAGACAGATATAGACAGTGAGAGAAGCACCACTGAAACAAATGCTGAAGATATCATATACTGCAATCAGGCCAAGACTGTTACGGGTAGTGAGAGACACACCACTGTCTTAGATGATGAACACCTGATCCCTTGCAGTGAGGGCAAAGCCAATATGGGAAGTGCATTGCTGGTCCAGACTTTGAAAACACTGAAGTTTTCATCAACTGCAGTGAGAACAAGACAGCCATGGACAGGGAGTGAAGCACCAGTGTTCCAAGCTCTGGAAAAACTGAATATCTTATCCCCTCCAGTCAAGACAAGGCCGATATGGACAGTGAGAGAAGCTCAGTTGCTCCAGGTAATGAAGATATCTTACCTTGTAATTAGGACAATGCTGATATGGGCAGTGAAAGAAGCACCGATGTACCAGACTCTGAAAATACCAAAGTCTCATCCCTTGCAGTCATGACAAGGGAGATATAGGCAGTGAGAGAAGTGACACTGTTCCAGACTCTGAAGACAATAAAGATATATTCCCCTCCAGTCACGGCAAGGCCGATATGGACAGTGAGAGTAGAACCATTGCTCCAGATGCTGAAGATATCATCTCCTGTGGTTAGGACAACACTGATAAGGGCAGTTAGAAAAGCACCACTGTCCCAGACTCTGAAAATACTAAAGATCTCATCCCCTGCAGTCAGGACAAGATGGATGTGGGCAGTGAGAGAAGCACCACTGCTCCAGACTCTGAAGACACTGAAGGTCTCATCCTCTACAGTCAGACGGTCACAGACCAAAACCAATATGGACAGTGAGAGAAGCACCATTGCTCCAGGTGATAAACATATCATCCCCTGTAGTCAGGACAATGCTGATATGGGGAGTGAGAGAAGCACCGCTGTTCCAGACTCTGAAAATACTATAGATGTAAAGATTTTCCATGTAACTTTTTCGATTGTAACTACTTATTTTCACGGTATATGCAAGTCTTATTCTGTAATTTAATTTTTTTTTCTCATGTTACACTGATATTTCAGAATTTCCTAATGCAATTTTAATTCTTGTCTATGTGTTGGAGCTTTTCTCCTCGGATCTCCACTGAAAATGGGTTCTGGCTCAGTTAGAACAACCTGCTTACCAAAGGTCAAATAAATACATAAAAAATAAAAGATGTCATGCCTTCCAATCAGGGCAAGACAGATATAGGCCAAGAGAGAAGTACCACTGTCCCAAATGCTGAAGATATCATATATTGTAGTCAGTCCATGGCTGTTGCAGGCAGTGTGAGAAAAAACACTGTCTTAGATAATGAACATGTCATCCACTGCACTCAGGACATAGCAGTCATGTGCAAAGAGAGAAGTATCACTGTCCCAGGCTCTGAGGATATCATACCATGCAGTAAGGACAAGGCTGATGTGGGCAGTGAGAGACACACCCCTGTCCTAGATGATGGACATCTGATCCCTTGCAGTCAGGACAAAGCCAATGTGGACAGTGAGAGAAGCATTGCTACTCCAGACTCTGCAAACAGTGAAGATCTCATCTCCTGAATTCAGAACAAGATAGACATGGACAGTGAGAGAAGCACCACTGTTGCAGATTCTGAAAACAGTGATGATCTCATCCTCTGCTGTCAGGACAAGCACGATATGGACAGTGAGAGAAGCAACGTTGCTCCAGATGCTGAAGATATCACCTCCTCTAGTCAGGACAATGCTAATTTGGGCAGTGAGAGAAGCACCTCTGACCCAGACCCTGAAAATACTAAAAAATCTTCCCTTGCAGTCAGGACAAGACAGATATAGGCAATTAGAGAAGTACCAATGTCACAAATGCTGAAGATATCATATATTCTAGTCAGACCAAGGCTGTTACAGGCAGTGAGAGATAAACCACTGCCTTAGATGATGAACACCTGATCCCTTGCAGTCAGGGCAAAGCCAATGTGTGAAGTGAGAAAATCATTGCTGACCGAGACTCTGAAAACACTGAAGTTCCCACCTCCTGTAGTTACAACAAGATAGACATGGACAGTGAGAAAAACACCAGCGTTCCAGACTCTGGAAAAATTGTAGCTATCATCCCTACAGTCAGGACAAGGCCAATATGAACAGTGAGAGAAGCACCGTTGCTCCAGGTAATAAAGTTATCTTCCCTTGCAGTCAGGACAATGCTGATACAGACAGTGAGAGATGCACCACTGTTCCAGACTCTGAAAATACCAAAGATCTCATCCCTTGCAGTCATGACAAGACAGCTATAAGCAGTGAGAGAAGCACCACTGTTCCAGACTCTGCAGACACTGAAGATCTCATCCCCTCCAGTCAGGACAAGGCCGATATGGACAGTGACCGAAGCACCATTGCTCCAGATGCTGAAGATATCACCTCCTATGGTTAGGACAACACTGATATTTGTAGTTAGACAAGCACCACTGTCCCAGATTCTGAAAATACTAAAGATCTAATCCCTTGCAGTCAGGACAAGATAGATCTTGGGAGTGAGAGAAGCACCACTGTTCCAGACTCTGAAGACACTGAAGGCCTCATCCCTGCAGTCAGACCAAAACCAATATGAACAGTGAGAGAAGGACCGTTGCTCCAGGTGATGAAGATATCGTACCCTGTTGTCAGGACAATGCTGATATGGGCAGTGAGAGAAGCACCGTTGTTCCAGACTCTGCAAATACTATAGATGTAAAGATTTTCCATGTAAATTTTTTCTATTGTGCCTACTTATTTTCACTGTGTATGTAAGTCTTATTTTATAACTTCAAATTTTTTTTTATTTTACACTATTTCAGAATTTATGTGCAATTTTAATTTTGGTCCATTTACTGGAGCTTTCCTCTTCGGATCCCCACTGAAAATAGGCTTCTGGGTCAGTTGGACCAACCTGGTTATCAAAGGTCAAATAAAGACATAAAAAATAAATAAAAGAACTCATGCCTTCCAATCAGGACAAGACATATAAAGGCAGTGAAAGAAGTACCACTGTCCCAAATGCTGAAGCTATCATATATTGTAGTCAGGCCAAGGCTGTTGCAGGCAGTGAGAGAAACACTACTGTCTTAGATTATGAACATGTCATCCACTGCACTCAGGACATAGCACTCATGTGCAAAGAGAGAAGTACCACTGTCCCAGGTTCTGAGGATATCATACCCTGCAGTAAGGACAAGGTTGGTGTGGGCAGTGAGAGAAGCACCCCTGTCCAAGATGATAGACGCCTCATCCCTTGCAATCAGGGCAAACCCAATGTGGGCAGTGACAGAAGCATTGCAGCTCCAGACTCTGAAAAACACTGAAGATCTCATCTCCTGCAGTTAGAACAACATAGACATGGACAGTCAGAGAAGCACCACAGTTGCAGACTCTGAAAACAGTGAATGTCTCATCCCCTGTAGTCAGGACAAGCACGATATAGAGAGTGAGGAAAGCCACATTGCTCCAGATGCTGAAGATATCATCTCCTGTAGTCAGATCAAGGCTAATATGGGCAGTCAGAGAAGCACCTCTGTTCCAGACTCTGAAAATACTAAAGATCTATTTTCTTGATGTCAGCACAAGACAGATATAGGCAGTGAGAGAAGTACCATTGTCCCAAATGCTGAAGATATCATATATTGCAGTCAGGCCAAGACTGTTACGGGCAGTGAGAGACACACCACTGACATAGATGATGAATACCTGATCCCTTGCAGTCAGGGCAAAGCCAATGTGGGAAGTACTTTTCTTCCCCAGACTCTGAAAACACTGAAGCTCTCATCTCCTACAGTCAGAACAAGAAGGACATGGACAGTGAGTGAAACACCAGTGTTCGAGGCTCTGGAAAAACTGAAGCTCTCATCCACTCCAGTCACGACAAGGCCAATATGGACAATGAGAGAAGCACCGTTGGTCCAGGTAATGAAAATATCTTGCCTTGTAGTCGGGACAATGCTGATACGGACAGTGAGAGAAGCACGGATGTACCAGACTCTGAAAATACCAAAGTCTAATCTCTTGCACTCATGACAAGAAAGATATAGGTAGTTAGAAAAGCACCACTCTTCCAGACTCAGAAGACACTGAAAATCTCATCCCCTCCAGTCACGGCAAGGCCGATATGGACAGTGAGAGTAGCACCGTTGCTTCAGATGCTGAAGATATCATCTCCTGTGGTTAGGACACCACTGATATGGGCAATTAGAAAAGCACCACTGTCCCAGACTCTGAAAATACTAAAGATCACACCCCCTGCAGTCAGAACAAGATAGATGTGGGCAGTGAGAGAAGCACCACTGTTCCAGACTCTGAAGACAATGAAGGTCTCATCCCCTGCAGTCAGACCAAAACCAATATGGACAGTGAGAGAAGCACCATTTCTCCCTGTAGTCAGGACAATGCTGATATGGGGAGTGAGAGAAGCACCGCTGTTCCAGTCTCTGAAAATACTACAGATGTAAAGATTTTCCATCTAAGTTTTTTCTATTGTAACTACTTATTTTCACAGTGTATGCAAGTCTTATTCTGTAACTTTGAATTTTTTTTCATTTTACACTGATGTTTCAGAATTTCTTACGTGCAATTTTAATTTTTGTCTATTTACTGGAGCTTTTCTCCTGGGATCTCCACTGAAAATGGGCTTTGGCTCTGTTGGACCAACCTGCTTACCAAAGGTCAAATAAATACATAACAAAATAAAAGATGTCATGCCTTCCAATCAGGACAAGACAGATATAGGCAGTGAAAGAAGTACCACTGTCCCAAATGCTGTATATTGTAGTCAGGAAAAGGCTATTGCAGGCATTGAGAGAAACACCACTGTCTTAGATGATGAACATGTAATCCACTGCACTGAGAACATAGCACTCATGTGCAAAGAGAGAAGTATCACTGTCCCAGGTTCTGAGGATACCATACCCTGCAGTATGGACAAGGCTGGTGTGGGGAGTGAGAGAGGCATCCCTGACCTAGATGATGAGCCCTTGCAATCAGGACAAATCCAATGTGAGCAGTGAGAGAAGCATTGTTGCCCCAGACTCTGAAAACACTGAAGATCTCATCTCCTACAGTCAGAACAAGACAGACATGGACAATGAGAGAAGCACCACTGTTCCAGACTATAAAAACACTGAATATCTCATCCACTCCAGTCAGGACAAGGCAGATATGAATAGTGAGACAAGCACCATTGCTCTAAATGCTGAAGATATCATCTCCTGTGGTCAGGACAATGCTGATATGGGCAGTGAGAGAACCACCTGTGATCCAGACTCTAAAAAATACTAAACATCTCTTCCCTTGCAGTCAAGACAAGACAGATATAGGCAATGAGAGAAGTACCACTGTCCTAAATGCTGAAAATATCATATATTGTAGTCAGGCCAAGGCTGTTACAGGCAGTGAGAGACACACCACTGTTTTAGATGATGAACACCTGATCCCTTGCAGTCAGGGCAAAGTCAATGTTAGACATGAGAGAAGCATTGCTGCCCCAGACTCTGAAAACACTGAAGTTCTCACCTCCTGCAGTCAGAACAAGATAGACATGGACAGTGAGAGAAGCACCAGTGTTTCAGACTCTGAAGACACTGAAGGTCTCATCCCCTGCAGTCTGACCAAAACCAATATGGACAGTGAAATCAGGACCATTGCTCCAGGTGATGAAGATATCGTACCCTATTGTCGGGACAATGCTGATATGGGCAGTGAGAGAAGTGCCGCTGTTCCAGACACTGAAAATACTAAAGATGTAAAGATTTACTAGGTATATTTTTCTACTGTAACTACTTATTTTTCATCCCTCCAGGCAGGACAAGGCCAATAGGGACAGTGAGAGAAGCACCATTGCTCCAGGTAATAAAGATATATTCCCTTGCAGTCAGAACAATGCTGATATGAGCAGTGAGAGATTCACCGCTGTTCCAGACTCTGAAAATACCAAATATTTCATCCCTTGCAGTCATGACAAGAGAAATATAGGCAGTGAGAGAAGCACCACTGTTCCAGACTCTGAAGACACTGAAGAGCTTGTCCCTTCCAGTCAGGGCAAGGCCGATATGGACAGTGAGAGAAGCACCATTGCTACAGATGCTGAAGATATCCTCTCCTATGGTTAGGACAATGCTGATATGCGCAGTTAGACAAGCACCACTATCCCAGATTCTGAAAATACTAAAGATCTCATCCCCTGCAGTTAGTATAAGATAGATCTGGCAGTGAGAGAAAAAACACTCTTCGAGACTCTGAAGATAATGAAGGTCTCACGCCCTGCAGTCAGACCAAAACCAATATGGACAGTGAGAGCAGGACCATTGCTCCAGGCGATGAAGATATTGTACCCTGTTGTGAGGACAATGCTGATATGGGCAGTGAGAGAAGCACCGCTGTTCCAGACTGTGAAAATACTAAAGATGTAAAGATTTTCCATGTAAATTTTTTCTATTGTACCTACTTATTTTCACTGTGTATGTAAGTCTTTTTATGTAACCTTGAATTTTTTTATTTTAGACTATTTCAGAATTTATTATGTGCAATTTTAATTTTGGTCTATGCACTGGAACTTTTCTCCTCGGATCCCCACTGAAAATAGGCTCTGGCGCAGTTGGACCAACCTGGTTATCAAAGGTCAAATAAATACATAAAAAATAAATAAAAGAGCTCATGCCTTCCAATCAGGACAAGACAGATAAAGGCAGTGAGAGAAATACCACTGTCCCAAATGCTGAAGATATTATATATTGTAGTCAGGCCAAGGCTGTTGCAGGCAGTGAGAGAAACACCACTATTTTAGATTATGAACATGTCATCAACTGCACTCAGAACATAGCACTCATGTGCAAAGAGAGAAGTATCACTGTCACAGGCTCTGAGGATACCATACCCTGCAGTAAGGACAAGGCTAATGAGAGCAGTGACAGAGGCACCCCTGACCTAGATGATGGACACCTGAGCCCTTGCAGTCAGGGCAAAGCCAATGTGAGCAGTGAGAGAAACATTGCTGCAACCGACTCTGAAAACTCTGAAGATCTTATCAAGGGAATGCTGATATGGGCAGTGAGAGAAGCACCACTGTTCCAGAGTCTCAAGACACTGAATGTCTCTTCCTCTGCAGTCAGAACAAGACCAATATGGAGAGTGAGAGAAGCACAGCTGCAGGTGATTAAGATATCATCCCCTGTAGTCAGGACAATGCTGATGTGGGCAGTGAATGAAGCACAGCTGTTCCAGACTCGGAAAATACTAAAGATTTACCACGTAAATTTTTTTCTATTGTAACTTCATATTTTCACTGTGTGTGTAAGTCTTATACTGTAACTTCGATATTTTTTTTTCATTTTACACTGATATTTCAGAATTTATTATGTGCAATTATAATTTTTGTCTATGTACTGGAGCTTTTCTCCCCCGGTCTCCACTGAAAATGGGCTCTGGCTCAGTTCGACCAACCCGGTTACCAAAGGTCAAATAAATAAATAGAAAATAAATAAAAGATGACATCCTTTGCAGTCAGGACAAGACAGATATAGGCAGTAAGAGAAGTACCACTGTCCAAAATGCTGAAGATATATATATTGCAGTCAGCCCGATGCTGTTGCAGGCAGTGAGAGAAACACCACTGTCTTAGATGGACATGTCATCCACTGCACTTAGGATATAGCACTCATGTGCAGAGAGAGAAGTATCACTGTCCCAGGCTCTGATGATGTCATACCCTGCAGTAAGGACAAGGCTGATGTGGCCAGTGAAAGAAGCACCCCTGTCATAGATGATGGACACCTCAGCCCTTCAGTCAGGTCCAAGCGAATATGGGCAGTGAGAGAAGCATTGCTGCCCCAGACTCTGAAAACACTGAAAATCTCATCTCCTGCAGTCAGGACAAAGCTGATATGGACAGTGAGAGAAGCCCCGTTTCTCCAGTTGATGAGGATATCATCTCCTGTAGTCAGGATACTGTTGATATGGGCAGTGAGAGAAGCACTGCTGTCCAGAGTCTGAAAATACTAAAGATGTAAAGATTTACCATGTAAATCTTTTCTATTGTAAGTACTTATTTTCACTATGTATCTAAGTCTTATTCTGTAACTTTGATATTTTTTCATTTTACACTCATATTTCAGAATTTATTAATTGCAATTATAATTTTTGTCTATGTCTGGAGCTTTTCACCTCGGGTCTTCACTGAAAATGGGCTCTGGTTCAGTTGGACCAATCTGGTTACCAAAGGACAAATAAATACATAAAAAATAAATACAAGATCTGATGCCTTGCAGTCAGGACAAGACAGATATAGGCCATGAGAGAAGTACCACTGTCCCAAATGCTGAAAATATCATATATTGTAGTCAGGTAAACGCTGTTGCAGGCAGTGTGAGATACACCACTGTCTTAGATAATGAAACATGTCATCCACTGCACCCAGGACATAGCACTCATGTGCAAAGAGAGAAGTATCACTTTCCCAGGTTCTGAGGATACCATACCCTGCAGTAAGGACAAGGCTGAAGTGGGCAGTGAGAGAAGCAAACCTGTCCTAGATGATGAACACCTGATCACTTGCAGTTAGGGCAAAGCCAATGTGAGCAGTGAGAGAACCATTGCAGCTCCCCGACTCTGAAAAAAAACTGAAGATCTCATCTCCTGCAGTCAGAACATGATAGAAATGGACAGTGAGAGAAGTACCACAGTTGCAGACTCTGAAAACAGTGAATATTTTATCCCCTGCAGTCAGGGAAGCATTATATGGACAGTGAGAGAAGCAACATTGCTGCAGATGCTGAAGATATCATCTCCTGTAGTCAGGACAATTTTAATATGGGGCAGTGAGAGAAGCACCTTTGTTCCAGACTCTGAAAATACTAAAGATCTCATCCCTTGCAGTCAGAACAAGACAGATATAGGCAGTGAGACTAGTACCACTGTCCCAAATGCTGAAGATATCATATGTTGTAGTCAGGCCAAGGCTATTACGGGCAGAGAGAGACACACCACTATCTTAGATGACAAACACGTTATCCCTTACAGTCAGGACAAAGTTAATGTGGGAAGTGAGAGAAGCATTGCTGCCCCAGACTCTGAAAACACTGATGTTCTCACTTCCTACAGTCAGAACAAGACAGACGTGGACAGTGAGTAAAGCACCAGTGTTCCAGACTCTGGAAAAACTTAAGATCTCATCCCCTCCAGTCAGGACAAGGACAATATGGACAGTGAGAGAAGCACTGTTGCTCCAGGCAATGAAGATATCTTCCCTTGTAGTTAGGACAATGCTAATACGGGCAGTAAGAGAAGTACCGCTGTTCCAGAATCTGAAAATACCAAATATCTAATCCCTTGTAGTCATGACAAGAGAGACATAGGCAGTGAGAGAAGCACCACTGCTCTAAACTCTGAAGACACTGAAGATCTCATCCCCACCAGTCAGGTTAAGGCCGATATGGACAGTGAGAGAAGCACTGTTGCTCCAGATGCTGAAGATATCATCTCCTGTGGTTAGGACAATGCTGATATGGGCAATTAGAGAAGCACCACTGTCCCACACTTTGAAAATGCTAAAGATCTCATCACCCTGCAATCAGGACACGATAGATGTGGGAAGTGAGAGAAGCACTACTGTTCCAGACTCTGAAGATACTGAATGTCTCTTCCCCTGCAGTCAGAACAAGATCAATATGGACAGTGTGAGAAGCACAGTTGTTTCAGGTGATGAATATATCATCCCATGTAGTCAGGACAATGCTGATATGGGCAGTGACAGAATCACCACTGTTCCAGAATATGAAAATACTAAAGATGTACAGATTTACCATGTAATTTTTTTCTGTTGTAACTACTTGTTTTCACTGTGTATTATTCTATAACTTCTATATATTTTTTTCACTTTACACTGATATTTCAGAATTTATTATGTGAAATTATACTTTTTGTCTATGTACTGGAGCTTTTCACCTTGGGTCTCCAATGAAAATGGGCTCTGTACCAACCTGGTTACCAAAGGTCAAATAAATAAAAAATAAATAAAAGATCTGATGCCTTGCAGTCAGGACAAGACAGATATAGGCCAAGAGAGAAGTACCACTATCCCAAATGCTGAAGACATCATATATTGTAGTCAGGCCAAGACTGTTTCAGGCAGTGTGAGAAACACCACTGTCTTAGATGATGAAGATATCAGACACTACACTCAGGACATAGCACTCATGTGCAAAGAGAGAAGTATCAATATCCCAGGCTCTGAGGATATCATATCCTGCAGTAAGGACAGGACTGATGTGGGCAGTGAGAGAGCACCCCTGTCCTAGATGATGACCACCTGATCCCTTACAGTCAGGATAAAGCCAATGTAGGCAGTGAGAGAAGCAGCTCATCCTTTGTAGTCAGGACAAGACAGATATAGGCAGTGAGAGAAGTATCACTGTTCCAAATGCTGAAGATATCATATATTGCGATCAGCCCAATCCTGTTGCAGGCAGTGAGAGGAACACCAATGTCTTAGATGATGAACATGTCATCCACTGCACTTAGTACATAGCACTCATGTGCAGAGAGAGACGTACCACTGTCCCAGGCTCTGATGATGTCACACCCTGCAGTAAGGAAAAGGCTGATGTCGGAAGAGTGCGAAGCACTCCTGTCCTAGATGATGGACACCTGAGCCCTTGCAGTCAGGGCAAAGCCAATGTGGGCAGTGACAGAAGCTTTGCTGCCCAAGACTCTCAAAACACTGAAGATCTCATCTCCATCAGTCAGAAAAAGATAGACATGGACAGGGAGAGATGCACAACTGTTCCAGACTCTGAAAATACTGAAAAACTCATCCCGACCAGTCAGGAGAAGGCCGATATGAACAGTGAGAGAAGCACCACTGTCACAGACATTGAAAACAGTGAACAGCTCATCTCCTGCAGTCAGATCAGGATAGACATGGGCAGTGAGAGAAGCACCACTGTTCCAGACTCTTAAAATAGACAAGATCTCATCCCTTCCACTCAGGTGAAGGCCGATATGGAAAGTGAGAGAAACACTGTTGCTCTACATGATGAAGATATCATCTCCTGTAGTGAGGACATCACTGATATGGGGAATGAGAGAAGCACCTTATTTCCAGACTCTAAAAATATTAAAGATCTCTTCCCTTGCAGTCAGGACAAGACAGATATAAGCATTGAAAGAAGCACCACTGCCCCAAACGCTAAAGACATCATATATTGTTCTCAGGCCAAGCCTGTTGCAGGCAGTGAGAGAAACACCACTGTTGGTGATGAACACCTGATCCCTTAGAGTCAGGGCAAAGCTAATATGGGCAGTGAGAGAAGCACCACTGCTCCAGACTCTGAAAACACTGAAGATCTCATCCCCTCTAGTCAAGACAAGGCAGATATGGATAGTGAGAGAAGCACCGTTGCTTCAGGTAATGAAGATATCATCCCCTGTAGTCAGGACAATGCTGATACAGGCAGTGAGAGAAGCACCACTGTTATAGACTCTGAAAATACTAAAGATCTCATCCCTTGCAGTCATGACAAGACAGATGTAGGCAGTGAGAGAAGCACCACTGTTCCAGACTCTGAAGACACTAAAGATTCCATGCCCTCCAGTTAGAAGAAGGCCGATATGGACAGTGAGAAAACCACTGTTTCTCAAGATGCTGAAGATATCATCTCCTGTCATCAGGACAATGCTGATATGGGCAGTGAGAGAAGCACCACTGTCCCAGACTCTGAAAATACCAACAATCTCATCCCCTGCAGTCAGGACAAGATAGATGTGGGCAGTGAGAGAAGCACCACTGTCCCAGACTCTGAAGACACTGACGGTCTCATCGCCTGCAGTCAGGACAAGACCAATACGGACAGTGAGAGAAGCACCGTTACTCCAGGTGATGAAGATATCCTCTGTAGTCAAGACAATGCTAATATGGGCAGTGAGAGAAGCACCACTGTTCCAGACTCTGAAAATACTAAAGATGTAAATATTTACCATTTTATTGTAACTTATTATTTTCATTGTGTATGTAAGTCTTATTCTGTAATTTTGATTATTTTTTCATTTTAGACTAATATTTCTGAATTTATTATGTGCAATTATAATTTTTGTCTATGTACTGGAGCTTTTCTCCTCAGGTCTCCACTGAAAATGGACTCTGGCTCAGTTGGATCAACCTGGTTACCAAAGGTCAAATAAATAAATAAAAGATCTTTGCAGTCAGGACAAGACAGATACAGGCAGTGAGAGAAGTACCACTATCGCAAATGCTGAAGATAGCATATTGTAGTCAGTCCAATGCTGTTGCGGGCAGTGACAGAAACACCACTGTCTTAGATAATGAACATGTCATCCACTGCACTTAGGACATAGCACTCATGTGCAGAGAGAGAGAGAAGTATCACTGTCCCAGGCTCTGAGGATGTTGTACCCTGCAGTAAGGACAAGGCTGATGTGGGCAGTGAGAGAAGCATCCCTGTCTTTGATGATGGACACCTGAGCCCTTGCAGTCAGGGCAAAGCCAATGTTGGCAGTGACAGAAGCATTGCTGCCCCAGACTCTGAAAACACTGAAGATTCAGCTCCTGCAGTCAGAAGATAGACATGGACAGTGAGAGAAGCACCACTGTTCCAGACTCTGAAAACACTGAAGATCTCATTCCCTCCAGTCAGGACAAGGCCAATATAGACAGTGAGAGCAGCACAGTTGCTCCAGATGCTGAAGATATCATCTCCTGTAGTCAGGACAATACTGATATGGGCAGTGAGAGAAGCACCTCTGTTCCAGACTCTGAAAATACTAAATATCTCTTCCCTTGCAGTCAGGACATGACAGCTATAGGCAGTAAGAGAAGTACCACTGTCCCAAATGTTGAAGATATCATATACTGTAGTCAGGCCAAGGCTGTTACAGGCAGTGAGAGAAACACCACTGGCTTAGATGATAAACATCTGAGACCTTGCAGCCTTGAAGTCCGGGAAAGCTAATGTGGGCAGTGAGATAAGCATTGATGCCCCAGATTCAGAAAATACAGAAGTTCTCATCTCCTGCAGTCAGAACAAGATAGACATGGACAGTGAGAAAAGCACCACTGTTACAGACTCTGAAAACACTGAAGATCTCATCCCCTCCAGTCAGAACAAGACAGATATGGACGGTAAGAGAATCACCATTGCTCCAGATGCTGAAGATATCTTCTATGGTCAGGACAATGCTGATATGGGCAATGAGAGAAGCACTGCTGTTCCAGACTCTGAAAAAACTAAACATGTAAAGATTTACCATGTAATTTTTTTTCTGTTGTAACTACTTATTTTCACTGTCTGTATGTTTTATTCTGTAACTTCGATATTTTTTTCATTTTACAGTGATATTTCAGAATTTATTGTGTGCAATTAATTTTTTTTTCTATGTACTGGAGCTTTTCTCCTCGGGTATCCACTGAAAATAGGCTTTGGCTCAGTTGGACCAACCCAGTTACCAGCAGTCAAATAAATAAATAAAAAATAATTAAAACATCCCATCCTTTGCAGTCAGGAAAAGACAGCTATAGGAAGTGAGAGAAGTACCACTGTCCCAAATGCTGAAGATATCATATATTGCAGTCAGCGCAATACTGTTGCGGGCAGTGAGAGAAACACCAACGTCTTAGATTAAGAAAATGTCATCCTGTGCACTTAGGACATACCAGTCATGTGCAAAGAGAGAGAAGTATCACTATCCCAGGCTCTGAGCATGTCATACCCTGCTGTACAAACAAGGCGGATGTGGACAGTAAGAGAAGCACCCCTGTCCTAGATGATGTACGCCTGAGCCTTTGCAGTCAGAGGAAAGCCAATGTGGGCAGTGACAGAAGCCTTGCTGCCCAGACTGTCAAAACACTGAAGATCTCATCCCCTCCAGTCAGAACAAGGCCATTATGGACAGTGACAGAAGAACCGTTGCTCCAGGTGATGAAGATATAATTCCCCTATAGTTAGGATAATGCTGATATGGGCAGTGAGAGAAGCACCACTGTTCCAGACTCTGAAAATACTAAAGATGTAAAGATTTACAGTGTAAATTTTTTTCTATTGTATGTACTTATTTTCACTCTGCATGTAAGTATTATTCTGTAACTTCGATATTGTTTTCATTTTACACTGATATTTTAGAATTTATTATATGCAATTATATTTTTTGTCTATGTCTTCTTTCTTCTTCTTCTTCTTTCAGCTTTTCCCAGCTAGGGGTCACCACAGTGGATCACCTGTCCGCTCATGATTGGCAGTGGAGTTTTACGGTGTTGAGTTGCCAGCCCAGTGCCTAACCTTCCACAGAAGGCATAGACACACATGCACTCATGCCTAGGGCCAATTTAAAGTGTCCAATCCACCTACTTTGGGATGTCGGAAGAAACCGGAGCAGCTGGAGGGAACCCACGCGACCACAGGGAGGACATGCAGACTCCACACAGAAGGAACTCCAGCCGAGGATCAAACCGGAGAACCTCTTACTGTGAGGCAACAACAATAACTGCTGCACCACTGCAGATGCCCATAATTTTTGTGTATGTACTGGAGCATTACTCCTTAGGTTTCCACTGAAAATGAGCTCTGGCTCAGTTGGATCAACCCAGTCACCAAAGGTCAAATAAATAAATATAAAATAAATGAAATATCTCATTCCTTGCAATCAGGACAAGACAGATATAGTCATTGAGAGAAGTACCACTGTCCCAAATGCTGAAGATATCATATATTGTAGTCAGGCCAAGGCTGTTGCAGGCAGTGAGAGAAACACCACTGTCTTAGATGATGAACATGTCATCCACTGCACTCAGGACATAGCACTCATGTGCAAAGAGAAAAGTATCACTGTCACAGGTTCTCAGGATATCACACCCTGCAGTAAGGACAAGGCTGATGTCAGCAGTGAGAGAAGCACACCTGTCATAGATGATGGACACCTGAGCCCTTGCAGTCAGGGCAAAGCCAATGTGTACAGTGAGAGAAGCATTGCTCCCCCAGACTCTGAAAACACTGAAGATCACATCTCCTGCAGTCAGAACAAGATATACATGGACAGTGAGAGAAGCACCAGTGTTCCAGACTCTGAATACACTAAAGATCTCATCCCCTCCAGTCAGGACAAGGCAGATATGGGCAGTGAGAGAAGCACCGTTGCTCCAGATGCTTAAGATATCATCTCCTCTGGTCAGGACAATGCTGATATGGTCAGAGAGAGAAGCACCACTGTCCCAGACTCTGAAAATACTAAAGATCTCATCCTCTGCCGTCAAAACAAGAAAGATGTGGGCAGTGAGAAAAGCACCACTGTTCCAGACTCTGAAGACACTGAATGTCTCTTCTCCTGCAGTCAGAACAAGACCAATATGGACAGTGAGAGAAACACCACTGCTTCAGGTGATGAAGATATCATCCCTATACTCAGCACAATGCTGATATGGGCAGTGAGAGAAGCACCACTATTCCAGACTCTGAAAATACTAAATATGTAAAGATTTACCATGTAATTTTTTTCTATTGTAACTTCTTATTTTCACTATGCAAGTGTTATTTTGTATCTTTGATATTTATTTCATTTTACACTGATATTTCAGAATTTATTATGTGCAATTATAGTTTTTGTCTATGTACTGGAGCTTTTCTCCTCGGCTCTCCACTGAAAATTGGTTCTGGCTCAGTTGGACCAACCCGGTTATCAAAGGTCAAATAAATAAATAAAAAATAAATAAAAGATCTCATCCTTTGCAGTCAGGACAAGACAGATATAGGCAGTGAGAGAAGTACCACTGTCCCAAATGCTAATGATATCATATATTGCAGTCAGCCCAATGCTGTTCCAGGCAGTGAGAGAAACATCACTGTCTTAGATGATGAACATGTCATCCACTGCACTCAGGACATAGCACTCATGTGCAAAGAGAGAAGTATCACTGTCCCAGGCTCTGAGGATATCATACCATGCAGTAAGATCAAACCTGATGTGGGCAGTGAGAGAAGCACCGCTGTCCTAGATGATGGACACCTGATCCCTTGCAGTCAGGGCAAGCCAATGTGAGCAGTGACAGAAGCATTGCTGCCCCAGACTCTGAAAACACTGAAGATCTCATCTCCTGCCGTCAGAACAAGATAGACATGCACAGTGAGAGAAGCACCACTGTTCCAGACTCTGAAAACAATGAAGATCTCATCCCCTCCAGTCAGTACATGGACAGAGAGAGAAGCACCGTTGCTCCAGATGCTAAATATATCATCTTCTGTGGTCAGGACAACACTGATATGGGATGTGAGGGAAGCACCACTGTCCCAAACTCCGAAAATATTAAAGATCTCATCACCTGCAGTCAGGAGAAGATAGATGTGGGCAGTGAGAGAAGCACAACAGTTCCAGACTCTGAAGACACTGAAGACTTCATCCTCTCCAGTCAGGACAAGGCCGATATGGACAGTGAGACAAGCACCATTGCTCCAGATGCTAAAGATATCATGTCTTGTGGTCAGGACAATGCTGACATGGGCAGTGAGAGAAGCACCACTGTCCTAGACTCTGAAAATGCTAAACATCTCTTCCCCTGCAGTCAGGACAGGACAGATATAGGCAGTGAGAGAAGTACCACTGTCACAAATACTGAAGGTATATATTATAGTCAAAAACACAAAAGGCCAGCATGAATAGTCCAACGCTTTACTTGGTAGATGTAGAATGGGACATAAAAATGCCCCAACAGTAAATCAAACCTTCAGACCGGTTTTGGCAGTATGCCTTCTTCAGTGAAAGATAAAAAATACTAGGAATGAAACATCATACATATTTATAGAAACAATCAGCCAATATTAACCAATGGTATGATCCAACCCCTTCCTATCTAATGAATATTGATTAGAACTCAGAACTACATTGTGAAATGCTTATAAATCATAAATAAAATTAGTAATAAAAATAATAATGATAAAGACAATTGTAAATCCATACAAAATTAAATATACATATTAGTTATTACAGAAGAACTGATGAAAATAACCACAACATGTTGTCATACATCCATGAGCCAAATTCAATGGGGTTACTCAACAACTAAAAACTTACAAAATAAACCTTTAATTACAGCACAAAAAATCATATATAATATGCATATATATATATATATATATATATATATATATATATATATATATATATATAAAAATATATAGTAATTATTTTGGAAATTATATTTATTCAAAAATATATATATGAAAATATTTCTGATATGTTTAAATGATTATCCAATAGGGCCTGATATAACATTGTACCTATAGGACAAAAGCTAAATGAAATTATATTTATCATAAATGGTCATTAAGACCAGGAGGAAACAAGGCTCCAAGATGGATAATCCAATATTTTTCTTTGTGACTGAATATGTTTTGCCATCCTTGCTGATGGCTCCTGTCCCCAATGATGCTGTCTATGACAGTAAACATAAACTTAGCTGAAGGATGTTTAGTTGTATGTTGAAAAAGCGCACTTGTTGGCTTTTTATTCCGTATGTCGCTCCGGTGTTCTCCTATTCTAATTCAAAGGGAACACAATGTTTTGCCCACATAAAAAGCTGAGCACTGACATGTGGCCAGGTATATCACCCAACTACTTGAACAGTTACCACAAATCCTCAAGTCATAAACTTTACTCGTGTTAGCACTAGTAAATTGTTTGATCTTATTTACCTGATTACAGGATATACAGTGGCCACACGGAAAAGTTCCCAGGAGTTCATCCCCCATAATGGTTAGTTGTTTGTATTTTGCCCCTCCACTTTCCTGATGCTTATAATGGGAAAATAAAGAACCCAAAGTTCTACCCCTTCTATAAGAAAATTGAGATTTGCAACCCAAAATCTCACGTAAATAATTGTTGGCCAATAGAATGTTCCAATTATCATTCAAAATATTCCTGATTACCTGATGATTTCTTCCAAATGTGGTGACGAATCTCAAAGTGGAATCCTGCGGTGTACGTGAGTGATCCCTATATTCAAGCAATCTACTTCTCTGCTGTTGCCCGGACCAAGTACTAGCAGATACAATGTCAAAAGGATGATATCCCCTTTCAAAGAATCTGTTTGTTAAATCAATTTTAGCATCTTCATAACCAATTAAAGAGGAGCTGATACGTTTTATCCTCAGAAATTGAGATTTGGGAATATTCCGGATGGTGTGGCATGGATGCATACTGGATGCATGAAGTAATGTATTGTATTGAGGGTATTTACGACGAATCTTAGTACCAAGAGTATTATCTGTGTTTCTATATATAGTAATATCCAAGAAATCAATATGATCAAGATTAGATGTAACCGTAAACTCAATTCCCCATATGTTACTGTTAAGCTATTCCATGAATTCTTGTAAATACCCTAAATCTGCACGCCACACCATCCAACAATCGTCCAAGTAACTGCGCCAAATATCAATTTCGACCATGTAAATATTGTGTGATGGGTTATATATAAGGCATTCCTCCAAGTAGGCCATGAATAAATCGGCATAGATGGGGGCAAATGATGCCTCCATAGCCATCCCTTGGAGTTGCCAATAACATTCCCCTTGGAAATAAAAAACGTTTTTGTTCAGTACATGTTCGGACATACAGATAATAAGTGTGTTAAGGCCTGGTGGATATAAATCCACTTTCTCTAACCAAAACTGTAGAGCTTGCAATCCAGCCCAGTGTGGTATGCTGGTGTAAAGAGACCTAACATCAAGCGTACACATTAGCCAATGCGATTCAATTTTGATATCCTGTATAATTTGTAAAAATTGTGTGGTGTCTTGAATTCTTGCTCACACATATTTAAGTAAAGGTTTAAGTTGCTGGGTTAGAAATATCGATAGCGGTTCAGTAAGTGAACCTTGACCTGAAACAATCGGTCTACCCGGTGGTGTAGTAAGAGATTTGTGTATTTTAGGAAGCAAATATAATATTTGTTTCGAGGGCTCCATTACTGTTAAATGTTGAGCTGTACTACGAGAGATAATGCCCTCCTCAACTGCTGTATCAAGAAAAGCATCTATTTCCTTCTTAAATTTTGGTGTGGGGTCTATACCCATAAACATATAACATCTGGTCATTCTGCTGAAACAATAAAAACGGAGTGTAATAATGTTTTAAATCTATCTAACACTGTGTTAACTGATGATCAACATAGACTGAACAAGAATTCAAGACACCACACAATTTTTACAAATTATACAGGATACACAAATTGAATCGCATTTCGCTGACTATTTCAGAATTTATTTTGGGTGGTTATAAATTTTGTCTACATACTGGAGCTTTTCTCCTCGGGTATCCACTGAAAATGGGCTCTGGCTCAGTTGGACCAACCTGGTTACCAAAGGTCAAATAAATAAATAAATAAATAAAATATCTCATCCCTTGCAGTCAGGACAAGATAGATATAGGAAGTGAGAAAAATACCACTGTCCCAAATGCTGAAGATATATATTGTAGTCAGGCCAAGGCTGTTGCAGGCAGTGAGAGGAACACAACTGTCTTAGATGATGAACAATCATGCACTGCATTCAGGACATAGCACTCATGTGCAGAGAGAGAAATTTCACTGTCCCAGGCTCTGAAGATATCATAACTTAAAAAAAAAAACAAAAAACAAACAGAAAGAAGCAGGCTAGGAACAGATTTATAAACCATTTAATTGATGCCTCCCGGTACCTCGGCCAAATGCCTTCAAATGGAATAATTCACAGCATCAACAATATTGCCATAAATATACTTACAACACACAATGTGATGTGCATTAGTGAATGTGAATTAGCAAAGATATCCCCTGTAGTCAGGACAATGCTGATTTGGGCAGTGAGAGAATCACTGCTGTTCCAGACTCTGAAAATACTAAAGATGTAAAGATTTACTATGTAAATTGTTTCTATTGTAACTACTTATTTTCACTGTTTATGTAAGTCTTATTCTATAACTTCAATATTTTTTTCATTTTAGACTGATATTTCAGAATTTATTATGTGCAATTATAATTTTTGTCTATCTATTGGAGCTTTTCTCCTCGGGTCTCCACTGAAAATGGGCTCTGGCTCAGTTGGACCAACCCGGTTACCAAAAGTCAAATAAATAAATAAAGGATCTCATCCCTTGCAGTCACGACAAGACAGATATAGGCAGTGAGAGAAGTACCACTGTCCCAAATGCTGAAGATATCACATACTGTAGTCGGGCCAAGGCTATTGCGGGCAGTCAGAGAAACACCACTGTCTTAGTTGATGAACATGTCATCCACTGCACTCAGGACATAGCACTCATGTGCAGAGAAAGAAGTATCACTGTCCCAGGCTCTGAGGATGTCATACCCTGCAGTAAGGACAACGCTGATATGGGTAGTGAGAGAAGCACCGCTGTCCCAGACTCTGAAAATACTAAAGATCTCATCCCCTGCAGTCAGGACAAGATAGATGTGGGCAGTGAGAGAAGCACCACTGTTCCAGACTCTGAAGACACTGAAGGTCTCATCCACTGCAGTCAGGGCAAGACCAATATGGACAGTGAGAACAGCACCATTGCTCCAGGTAATGAACATATCATCCCCTGTAGTAAGGAACAGCGGTGATTCACAACCCCCCTGCCAGCAGCTCCCTTAAGGACTTTTGTCATGAGGGGATTTGCCCATCTCCTCACACCCAGGCAGGAACACTCTGGACCCTGCAGCCCTCTGCCAGTGCCTCCCTTAAAGACCGCCATCATGGGGGCTCCTCCTGACCCCATTCACCAGGACAGGAGCTGTCTGGATCCTGCAGCCATCTACCAGCCACTCCCTTGAGGTCTTCTACATGGAGGGGTGGCACAATCTGGACTCTCTCAGTGGCAGTCCCTCTGCTAGCGGATCCTTTAAGGACTTTTGTCGTGGGGGCCTCCATCTGACCCCTCTCACCCGGGCAGGAAAACTCCGAACCTCGCAGCCATCCACCAACTGCTCCCTTACAGACTTCCACCTGGAGGGGGGCAGGATCCAGACCCTCTCATCCAGTTCCGAGGACTCCCTACCTGGCCGCTCTCAGCCTCTCTTCCCCTTATGGACTTCCACCCATGGGAGTACCGGACCTTCTCATCCAGGTGCTAGTACTCCCTGCCCAGCCGCTTTCCGCCTCTCTCTCCATTATGGACTTCCACCTAGAGGGGGGGACAGGATCCTGACCCTCTCATTCAGGTGTGAGCACTCCCTAACCATCCACTTTCTGCCTCTCTCCCACTTATGGACTTCCTTCGGTCAAACTGGAAGTGGGCTTCCACTTCTACACAGATGGGAGAGCTCTTTCCCTGGGTTGCATAACTCCTGAAGGCTGCCAAATTGTGCAGCGTCACCCATGCCCTTGGACTCTCTCAGGGAAACTTCCCCCCCAAACCTAGCCAGCCTTGCGAAACTTCCCTCGACTGCAGAGGGCAGGTCCACTCCCATCAGAGCTTCTGTGTCCCCCTGCTTTCCCATCCAGAAAGGCTCTGAGGACTTTGCAATATTTTGGGGACAGCGTTGGATACTGGGCAAGGTCGGATGCCTTCACCCTGCCTGGCAGGAGCACTCCAGACCCTGCAGCCATCTGCTAGCCACTCCCTTATGGACTTCCATTGTTGGGGACTCCTCCTGACCCCGCTCGCCTGGGCAGGAGCTCTCCCAGCCTCGCAGATGCCCACCAGCAGTTCCCTTAAGGACTTCCACCTGGAGAGAGGGCAGAATCCGGACCCTCTCACGAGGGGTGGTGCACAGCCTCCCGCCAGCAGCTCCCTTAAGGACTTCTGTAGTGGGGGCCACCTCCTGTCACCTCTCACATGGGCAGGAGCACTCCAGAATAGGGGCAGAGTGCAGCCCCTGCCTGTAGCTCCCTAAAGGACTTCTGTCATGGGGGCCTCCACCTGACCCCTCTCCCCCAGGCAGGAGCTCTCCAGACCCCATGGCCATCCAACAGCCACTCCCGTACAGACTTCTGTTGGTGGGAGCTTTTCCTGACCTCACTTGCCCAGGCAGTTGCTCTCCCAGCCCTGCAGCCATCCACCAGCAGCTCCCTTAATGACTTCCACCTGGGGGGGCAGGATCTGGACCCTCTCACCCGGGGCAGCACACAGCTCCCCCACCAGCAGCTCCCTTAAGGACTTCTGTTGTGGGGGGCTCTGCCTGACCCATCTTACTCGGGAAGGAGCAATGCAGACCCCACAGCCCTCTGCCAGGTACTCCTTTATGGACTTCCACCTGGAGAGGGGGTCAAGATCTGGACTCTCTCATCCAGGTGCAAGCACTCCCTGCCAGGCCGAGTTATGCCTCTCTCCCCCTTACGGACTTACACTTGGAGGGGGGATGATCCGGACCCTCTCATCCAGGCGTGAGCACGCCCTGCCCAGCCACCTTCGGCCTCTCTCCCTTATGGAATTTCATCAGGATGGACCCCCCCCTCCAGGCTTCCACTTCTACACAGGCATGAGAGCTCTTTCCCTGGGTTACATAACACCTGAAGGCTGCCAAATCATGCAGTGTCATCCATGCCCTCGAACCTTCTCTGGGGAGCTTCCTCCAAACATGGCCGGACTCGCTGAACTTCAGTTGGCTGCAGAGGGGCAGGTATGCTCCCATCGGGGATTATGTGTCCCCCTGCTTTCCTGTCCAGAGGGACTCTGGGGACTTTGCAATATTTTGGGGACACCATCGGGTACTGAGCGAGGTCAGACACCTTCTCCCTGCCTGGCAGGAGAACTTCAGACACTGCAGTCCTCTGCTAGCCACTCCCTTATGGACTTCCATCTTGGGGGACTCCTCCTGAACCTGCTCGTTCAGGCAGGAGCTCTCCCAACCCTGCAGCTTTCCGCTGGTGACTCCCTTAAGGACTTCTGTAGTGGGGGCCTCTGCCTGAACCCTCTCACATAGGCAGGAGCACTCCGGACCAGGGGCAGCACACAGCCCCCTGACAGTGACTCCCTTAAGGACTTCTGTCATGGGGCCTCCGCCTGACCCCTTTCACCTGGGCAGGAACATTATAGACCATGCAGCTGTCCTCTAGTTGCTCCCTTAAGAACATCCACCCGGGGGGGCAGGATCCGGACTCTGTCACCAGTGATGGCATGCAGCCCCCCTGCCAGTAACTCCCTTAAGGACGTCTGTCATGGAGGCTACCGCCTAACCCTCCCAACCAAGCAGGAGCACTCCGGACCCTGCAGCAATGCACCAGCCACTCCCTTACGGACTTCCACCTGGAGAGGGGGATCAGGATCTGGACCCTCTCATCCAGGTGCAAGCACTCCCTGCCTGGCCACTTTCTGCCTCTCTCCCACTTATGGTCTTCCATCAGAATGGACCCCCCCTCCAGGCTTCCAAATCTACATGGACTGGAGAACTTTTTCCCTGGGTTACATAACTCCTGAAGGCTGCTAAATCATGCAGTGTCACCCATGCCCTTGGACCCTCTCAGGGGAGCTTCCCACCGAACCTGGATGGCCTCGCAGAACTCCCCTCAGCCACCAAGGGGCAGGTCTGCTCTCATCAGGGCTTCTGTTTCCCCCTGCTTTCCCATCCTGAGGGGCTCTGGGAACTTTACAATATTTAGGAGATGCCGTTGAGTACCAGGCAAGGTCAGACACCTTCACCCTGCTTGGCAGGAGCACTCTGGACCCAGCAACCATCCACCAGCCGCTCCTTATGGACTTCCATTGGGGGGACTCCTCCTGACCCCACTCAACTGGGCAGGAGCTCTCCCAGCCCCGCAGCCATCTGTCAGCAGCTCCCTTAAGGACTTACACCTGGAGGGGGGCAGGATCTGGACCTTCTCATTAAGGTAAGAGCACTCCCTGCCCGGCAACTTTCCACCTCTCTCCCCTTACAGACTTCCACCTGGAGGGGGGAGGATCCGGACCCTCTAATCCAGGTGCAAGCACTCCTGCCTGGCTGCTTTCCACCTCTCTCCCCTTACAGACTTCCACCCAGAGGGGGAAGGATCTGGACCCTCTCATACAGGCACAAGCACTCCCTGTCCGGCTGCTTTCTGCATCTCTCCCCATTACAGACTTCCACCTGGAGGGGGGAGGAACCAGACCCATTCATTCAAGCGTGAGCACTCCCTGCCTGGTCACTTTCAGCCTCTCTCCCCCTTACGGACTTCCACCCAGAGGGGGAGAGGATCCAGACCCTCTCATACAGGCACGAGCACTCTCTGCCCAGCTGCTTTCAGCCTCTCTCCCCCATTATGGACTTCCACTTGGAGGAGGAGAGGATCCGGACCCTCTCATCCATGTGTGAGTACTACCTGCCTGGTGGTTTTCTGCCTCTCTCTCCCCCTTATGGACTTCCACCTGAGAGGGGGAGGATCCAGACCCTCTCATACAAGCGCAAGCACTCCCGGATGCTTTCCACCTCTCTCCCCACCCTCCGCTCTTCCACTTCTACCCAGGTGGGAGAGCTCCTTTCCCGGGTTAGATATCTACTGAAGGCTGCCAAACTGTACAGTGTCAACCATGCCCTCAGGGCCTCTCAGGGGAGCTTCCCTCTGATCCCTGCTGTCCTCATGGAACTCCCCTTGGCTGCTGAAGGGCAGGTCCACTCCCACTGGGGCTTCTTTGTCCCCCTGCTTTCCTGTCCAGAAGGGCTCTGGGGACTTCGTGATATTTCGGGGACTCTGTTGGGTACTGTGTGAGGTTGGATATCTTCCCCCTGCCTGGCAGGAGCTCTCCAGGCCAAGCAGCCATCTGACCGGCACTCCCTTGAGGACTTCCATCGTGGGGGCCTCTGCCTGACCCCACTCACCCAGGCAAGAGCACTCCCTGCCCGGCTGGTTTCCTCCTCTCTCCCCCTTCTGAGCTTCTGTCCAGGAGGGGGGCGTGCTCCAGACCCCCTCACACAGATGGGAGCTCTCCCAGCCTAGCCATTTTCAGCATCTCTCTCCCTAATGGACTTCCATCCGGAGGGACCCCCTCCTGGCTTCCACTTCTACCCAGGTGCAAGAGCTCTTTTTCTGGGTTACATATCTCCTGAAGGCTTCCAAATCATGCAGTGTCAACCGTCCTGTCTGAGCCTCTAAGGGGAGCTTCCCTCCGATCCTTCACAGTCTTGTGGAACTCTGCTGGGCAGCAAGGCCTCAGACAGTCCCTCATCCAGACTTCTGTGATGCCAGTTCTCCCCTTTGCCCTCCACCTAGGGCTTTCAAACTTGCACAGGAAATGGCGCCAGTTCTCGGCACCTCTGTGCATTTTGCTGTGTGCCTCCCTCTCTCTCCTCTGTGCTTCCAGGTACCAAAAACTCACTTCACTTCAAGCCTCCTGGCATGCAGCCCTTTGCCTGCTGTGTGGTGCCGTTTGCAGGGTGGCATCCCCACGGTCCCGGGCAAAGGACAAGAGGCTGATCCGATGCCCGTGGCCGCACCAGCTGAGAGATGCCACAGTGAATGTATCTCCACACCTCTGGAGGCCAGGAGGATGGGATCGCAGACATGGCTTGCAGGGGCAGCCTTCTTCCTGCCTGCTCTGATTACCAACTCCCCCGACCATCCCTGAGTGTGAGACATGTCGGCGGTGTATCGCCCCTCTCCTAGGGGCTAAGAGGATGGGATTACAGACCTGGCTTCTGGGGGCAGCCCTCAACCAGCCCACACTGATGGCCAACTCCCCCAGCCGGTCTTGAGTGCGAGACACCACAGTGGCCATATCTCCCCTCCCCTGGGGGCTGGGAGGACGAGATACTGGACCCGGCTTACACAGATGGACCTTTGCCTTCTCCCTGAATCCATGCAATCCCTCCAGCAGGTCACCCTTCTGGGGATGACCCTTAATCCTGGGTACACAATCCTCAGCCCCCTCCACACCCACAGGGGGTCTTGCTATCTGGAAGGAGGCACCGGATGGTGCAGAGCGAGGGGAGCGATAAGGCACCTCCACATGCACAGGAGACCCCGCAGCTGGGTTGCGACCTGACCCTGCTCCCACTCTCCCCCGGCTGGATACTACACCCGCCACCAAGAAGCAAAGTTCTCCTAACAATCTGGAAGTAGAGGACGGGGTAAGCATGCAGGGTGGGTCGGCTGAGGACAGTTCTCCCCCTCTCCACAAGGGTGTGGAGCCCATCGCCCCTCATGCGTCAAACGCTTGGCTCGAGGGCTTACTTTCAATAGCATTCCCACCAGCGGATCCCTTAAGGACTTTTGTCATGGGGCTCCACCCATCCCCTTTCACTCAGGCGGAGGAATCCGGACCTCACAGCCCTCCGCTAGTGGCTCCCTTAAGGACTTTTGTCATGGGGGGATCCGTCCATCCCCTCTCACCCGGGCAGGAGCAATCCGGACCCCACAGCCCTCCGCCAGTGGCTCCCTTAAGGACTTCCATCATGGGGGGGTTTCCTCCTGGCCCCGCTCACCAGAACAGGAGCTTTCCAGATCCTGCAGCCATCCACCAGCCACTCCCTTGATAACGTCCATGTGGAGGGGGGCACAATCCGGACCCACTCACCATGAGCCATTCGCAGCTCCCATGCCAGCAGCTCCCATAAGGACTTCTACCTGGAGAGGGGAGCAGGGTCCAGACGCTCTCACCAAGTCCAGCACACAGCCACTCTGCCAGTGGCTCCCTTAAGGACTTCTGTTGTGAGGGCCTCCAGACCCCGCAGCCATTGGCAAGCCACTCCCTTATGGACTTCCACCCGGAGAGGGGCAGGATCCGGACCTTCTCATCCATGCATGAGCACTCCCTACCCAGCCACTTTCTGCCTCTCTCCCCCCTTATGGACTTCCACCCAAAGGGAAGGGATCCAGACCCTTTCATCCAGGCGCTAAAACTCCCTGCCTTGCTGCTTTCCACCTCTCTCTCCCTTACAGACTTCCACCCGGAAGGGGGGATCCAGACCTTCTCATCCAAGCACAAGCACTCCCTGCCCGGCCACTTTCTGCCTCTCTATCGCTTACGGACTTCCATCGGTATGGACCCCCCTCCAGGCTTCCACTTCTACAGAGCCAGGAGAGCTCTTTCCCTGGGTTACATAACTCCTGAAGGCTGCCAAATCATGCAGTGTCATCCATGCCCTCAGGCCCTCTCAGGGGAGCTACCCATGAATCTGGCTGTCCTCCTGGAACTCCCCTCGGCTGCCAAGGGACAGGTCCACTCCCATCAGGGCTTCCATGTCCCCTTGCTTTCCCATCCAGAGGGACTCCGGGGACTTTGTAAAGTTTTGGGGATGCTGTTGGGTACTGGGCGAGGTTGGATGCCTTCACCCTGTCTGGCAGGAGCACTCCAGACCCCACAGTCATCTGCCAGCCACTCCCTTACAGATTTCAGTCATGGGGGCCCTTCCTGACCTCGCTCACATGGACAGGAGCTCTCCCAGCCCTGCAGCTGTCCACCAGCAGCACCCTTAAAGACTTCCACCTGGAGAGGGTGTGAAGCATCTGGACCCTCTCACCAGGGGCAGCATGCAGTTCCCCTGCCAGTGGCTCCCTTAAGGACTTCTGTAGTGGGGGCCTCCACTTGACCCCTCTCACATGGGCAGGAGCACCCCAGACCAGGCGTGGTGCACAGCCCCCTGCCAGTGGCTCCCTTAAGGACTTCTGTCATGGGGGCCTCCACCTGAGCCCTTGTACTCTGGACCCCACAGCTGTTTGCCAGCTGCTCCCTTACGGACTTTCATCGGGGGGGCTTTTTCTGACCTCGCTCACACGGGCAGGAAAATTCCCAGCCCCACAACCTTCCACCAGCAGCTCCCTTAAGGACTTCCACCCAGAGTGGGGGGCAGGATCCAGGCCCTCTCACCAGGGATGGCACACATCACCACCACCAGCAGCTCCCTTAAGGACCCCACAGCCGTCTGCCAGTGGCTTCCTTAAGGACTTCCACCTGGGGGGGGGCAGGAAAGGTGGGTGATAAACTCCATCTAAGGCTAAACACCAACATGAGACCAATATCAGACAAGTACTATAAGGGAAAGTTGAAAAGAACTTTGAAGAGAGAGTTCAAGAGGGTGTGAAACCATTCAGAGGTAAACTGCTGGGGTCTGTGCAGTCCGCCTGGAGGATTCAACTCGGAGCTGCTCCAGCCGCCCAGGCAAGGAAGATCCCCCTCTGGTGCCACTCAATTTCTGAATTTCCTGGTGTTTTTATTTTAAAATTTCTTTTTTCTGGCTTTTTCAGCTGACGTCATCACATGCGGGATGATGTCAGCTTAAGGGGCTTAACATGCATTTCCGGAAGCAGAGCTGCAAGATATTTATTATGCAGACGCTGCAAGGTATTGTGTGTGTGTGTGTGTGTGTGTGTGTGTGTGTGTGTGTGTGTGTGTGTGTGTGTGTGTATATATATATATATATATATATATATATATATATATATATATATATATAATGCCCCAGGTGAGTGTGTGTAAAATGCCCCAGGTGAGTGAGTATGTGTGAGCAAGTAAGTGAAAGAGTGAGTGAGTGAGTGAGTGAGTGAGTGAGTGAGTGAGTGAGTGAGTGAGTGAGTGAGTGAGTGAGTGAGTGAGTGTGAAAAATGCCCCAGGTGACTAGAGGAGGTACTCAGGCTTAAACCCTGTACCTTGATTACAGGTAACAAAAGCCTAAAGTCCCTAACCACCACCACTTGTGAAAACTTTCCAGTTTTATGCCTCATATTTTTGTTCTATTCCTCATAAAATCTGTGGTTTTCTGTATTTTATGGCAAATCAGTGAAGGATTGAATTCACTAAATAATGACAGGAATTTGAATTTCAGACTTCATATTCTTCAGAAAATAAATGGTAACACAAAACCTTTTATTCTAGTTTATAAGATCAGTATTTGAAATGTGTCCCTGTTTTAGGGCTGTATTCCCCCATTATCTGGCTTTGGCCAGGTTTATTTGGTGCTAAGAGGTTGAGAGCTATGGTGAGAAGTGAGAACTGAATTCTGTATTCCACCATTACTGGCTTTGACCAGGTTTTTTGTGCCAAGAGGTTGAGAGCTATGGTGAGAAGTGAGAACTGAATTAACTAAATTATAGCCATTTAAGTTTCAGTCTTCCTATCTTTTAGGAAATTGCTGATTTGGCATATTGGTATGTTGATCTGACTGTAGTGCACTGGGTCCTGGGTTTAAGACTTGGCAGCGAAACGCATGATGGTAACACATTTTATTCTAGCAACTTCCCAAAATTATGCAAGCAATGTTTAAAATGTGTCCCATGCTTTGGGGCTTTTGTCCCCTCCAATAAATTTTGGCTTTATCCAGATTTCTTGTGCTGCAAAGTTGAGAGTTACAGTTGAGTGTTGAGTGGATTTTACAAGGAGCTGAGAACTTCAGGGGAAGAGAAGTTTAGTGTTGCTTATGCTGAGTTTGCCTGTATTGTTAATAGCATAACCGGTTCAATACTTGTTTTTGATAAAGAAGGCTGTGGGTAATACTCCCACAGTATGTAGATGCATTGCTGATACTGCACTGTGTTGTACTGTTAAAGGGGGTGGGTGTAAAAAGTCAAGGGTGTAGCTACAGATACAACAGAAGTGAGAAAATGTCATGCACAAGGGCATTTGTGCCTCAGTGGAAACAGCAAAAAATATCATTAACCCAAATTCAGGAACAGAATATCAGAATTATATTGTCCTGCATTATAAGAAAAATATTTTTAAACAAGTACAATGCATTTTTCAGCATTCAAGATAAAACACATATTTTTCCACTACAGACAGTGGAGAAGCAAGAGTGGCCAGTTAACAGCACCTGGATTACAATGATAGTTTTGATACTTCAGGATGAATGTAGGAGAGGGTCTGTCAATACTTGGATTAAACTTGGAAGTCTTAAAACATGAAGTTTGCCTAGTTTATTTTGTTGTGCATTTACATCTATTGACTTGGTCTGATAACACAAATGAGAGTAAGTCAAGCAAAAAACTGAAAATGAAAAAAAGTCTGGGAAGCTGTACAAGATGCCCACTGTCATTCTATATATATATATATATATATATATATATGTGTGTGTGTGTGTGTGTGTGTGTGTGTGTGTTTGTGTAAGTAGACTTTTATGATGGAAATGTTCTTAACTGGGCAGTTTTTCATTATTGGTTCATGCATTTTGTTAAATTGCCTACTGGAAAAATGTTCAAATAATAAATTTATAATGTGCTCTAAGTCTAACAATCATGCTGTATTATACAATTAATATAATTTAATAAAGTCAGGAAGGTGTATCAAAAACACATGCATATTTCTTGTTTTGTGTGCAAGGAGCCTATGATTTGAAAACAGCCCAAAGGTAATCTTTATCCACCACTGGCCAGATGCATTTTCTTTGGATATGGTGTGGGTTTCAATGCTGTTTCAATGAATGTGAGTTTCAAGGGCAGAGAAGTTTTAATGCTAAGTATATTTTCATTGTTAGACAGTATTGCTTTGTTGAGCAGATATCTATTAGTGTTTGTGCATTGTGCTATAAAATGTAAAAATAAAATCCAAATAATCATAGTAGAAGTAAAGCAGTATGCACATTAGTGTTTTTGGTAAATGGGGCGAAATAGCCAGGTAATGGGACATTGAAATGGCTGCAGGGGGACTTTGGTGGCTTATTTTGGTTGTCTGTTCTTCAGTTTGCATTTGAAAGTTGGTATTCCACAATTTCAATGGAGTGGGTGTGGCTACATAATTATGTATGCAAATTTTATGTTAATCAGTGTACAGATTTGCACCTATTTTTCATGGGCTTTTTCCAGATTTTTGATGTTTCCAGGTTGAGAGGTATGGCGATCACCACTTGCTGTGACCCAAGGTAGTGGGAGATGACCGCTGCCGCACCCACCCCCGCCCTTGCGGCAGGGGCCAGAGGCCCCAGGCTCCTGGTGGGACTGTCGACTGGGCTGGACTGTTGTCAGTGTGGCCTGACTGAGTGCTGCCACTGGGCCAGCGGGCTCACCTTGGGTACCTGGGGTCAGCGGTGAAGTCGGTAACCCACCCATCCCATCTTGAAACACGGGCCAAGGAGTATAACAGGTGTGTGAGTCCGAGGTTGGGCAGGAGACCCCACAGCACAATGAAAGTGAGGGCTGGTGTGTGCCAGCTAAGGTAGGATCCTCACGCCCCGCATGGGGGGTACACCGCCACCATGTCTCACCTGTCCCATTGGGGAAGTAGAGCGTGAGCATAACTGGTGGGACTTGAAAGATGGTGAACTATACCTGGGCAGGGAGAAGCCAGGGGGAAACTCTGGTGGAGGTCCATAGTGGTCCTGACATGCATTGGTCATCCGCCCTGCGTATAGGGGAAAAAGACTAATCGAAACATCTAGTAGATGGTTCCCTCTGAAGTTTCCCTCAGGATAGCTTGTGCTCAGCAGATGCAGTTTTATCTGGTAACGCGAATGATTAGAGGTCTTGGGGCCGAAATGATCTCAACCTATTCTCAAACTTTAAATGGGTAAGAAGCCCGACTCGCTGGCTTGGAGCTGGTCATGGAATGCGAGCGCCCAGTGGGCCACTTTTGTTAAACAGAAGTGGCACTGTGGGATGAACCAAATGCCGGGTTAAGACGCCCAATACCAATGCTCGTCAGACCCTAGAAAAGGTATTAGTTGACACAGACAGCAGGATAGTGACCATGGAAGTTGGAATTTGTTAAGGAGTGTGTAACAACACACCTGCCGAATCAACTAGCCCTGAAAATGGATGTCACTGGAGCATCAGAACCATACCTGGCTATCGCTGGAGCTGGGAGCCAAGGGGGTTATGCACCAACAAATAGGAGGGCCACCGCTGTGGCACTGAAGCCTAGGCTGAGGACCTGGGTGGAGCCTCCATGGGTGCAGAGCGTCATGGTAGTAGCAAATATTCAAACGAGAGCTTTGAAGGCCGAAGTGGAGAAGGGTCCCATGTGAACAGGCTCAGTCAGTCCTGAGAGATAGGCACCAGAAGCGAGAGCCCTGGTGGGGCTCACACCCCGCCTCAACAAGTAAGTGAAAAAATTATAAGAGTAGTGTTATTTCACTGGTGGCCGAGGCCTCCCATTTATTCTACGCCTCTCATGTCTCTTCACAGTGCCAGACTAGAGTCAAGCTCAACAGGGTCTTCTTTCCATGCTGATTCTGCCAAGCCCATTCCCTTGGCTGTGGTTTTGCTAGATAGTAAGTAGGGATAGTGGGAATCTCGTTCATCCATTTATTTGTGTCACTAATTAGATGATGAGCCATTTGGCTACCTTAGGAGAGTCATAGTTATTCCCGTCGTTTACCTGCGCTACATTGAATTTCTTCACTTTGACATTCAGAGCGCTGGGCAGAAATCACAGGAGGTGTCAGAAAAGTTACCACAGGGATAACTTGTGGCAGCCAAGTGTTCATAGCGACGTCGCTTTTTCATCCCTTGATGTTGGCTCTTTCTATCATTGTGAAAAAGAATTCACCAAGCGTTGGAGTATTCACCCAATAATAGGGAACGTGAGCTGGGTTTAGACCATCATGAGACAGGTTAGTTTTACCCTACTCATCATGTGTTGTTGCGATAGTAATCCTGCTCAGTATGAGAGGAACCGCAGGTTCAGATATTTGGTATATGTGCTTGGCTGAGGAGCCAGTGCTGCAAAGCTACCATCTTTGGGATTATGACTGAATGCCTCTAAGTCAGAATCCTGCCTAAACGTAACAATTCCAGAGAGCAGTGGCTCTCCGGTTGGCCAGGGATAGTTGGCCGCAAGGGCAGCGAGGAGCGTAGCTCATCACTTGGTTGGAGCATGGACAGAAGGGGGGGGTGCCTCTCTCCAGCAGTGCATCATGTTTGTGGAGAAGTGGGTGCTAATTAATCCATAGATTACCTGATTCTGGGTCAGGGTTTCGTATGTAGCAGAGCAGCAAAATGCTGTGATCTACTGAAAGTCAGCCCTCAAGCCAAGCTTTTGTCGCAGTGGGGGGATGGGCTCCACACCCTCATGGGGAGGGGGAAACCCATCCTCGGCAGGCCCACCCTGTGTGCCACCCCCTCCTTCCATCCTTTCACATCATTAGCAGGACTTTGCTCCTTGGTGGCGGGAGCAGGCTCTAGCCGGGCAAGGGAGGGAGCATGGTCCAGGCACACCACAGCAAGGCCTCCAACATGGGAGGAGGTCCCCCATTGTGGCCATCACTCTGCACCCTCTGGCACCTCCTTACAGATAGCTGGAACTTCTGCAGGGCACGGAGGTCTGAGGATCGCTTACCTGGGTTTAGGGGTCGTCCCTGGAGGGGGCGATCCAGCAGGGGGTGTGTAGTTCCCGGGAGACAGTGAAGGGCCATCCGGGAAAGCCAGGACTAGGATCCCGTCCTCTCATCCACCAGGGGAGATATGGCCGCTATGGTGTCTCACATCTGGTGCCAGCTGGGGGAGTCAGCCGTCAGTGTGGGCAGGCAAAGGCCTGTCCCGGGAAACCAGGTCTGTAATCCCATCCTCCCAGCTCTCAGGGTCAGGAAGATAAAGCTGCCATTCTGTCTTGCACCCTTGGCTGGCCGGAGGAGTCAGCCATCAGCATGGGCAAGCCAAGAGCCGCCCCAGGAAGCCAGGTCTGCAATCCCATCCTCCCAGTCCCCAGTGGTGTGGAGATGTGACCGCCATAGTGTCTTGCAACCAGGGCCAGCCGCAGGCGTTGGGTCAGACTCCTGTCCTTCACACAGCACCATGGGGACACCGCCCTGCAAACGGCACCACGCAGGAGGCAAGGAGCCATGTGTCAGGAGGCTCAAAGCAAAGCATGTTCATCAGTGCCTGGCATCACAGAGGAGAGAGAAGGAGGTGCGCAGCAAAATGCATGGAGATGCCGGGATCCAGGGCCTTCTCCTGTGTGAGTTGGAAAGCCCTAGGTGGGGGTTAAAGTGGAGAACTGGCATCACAGAAGTCTGGATGAGGGACTGTCTGAGGCCTCCCGGCCCAGCAGAGCTTCACAAGGCTGTGAACGATCAGAGGGAAGCTTCCCTCAGAGGCTCAGAGAGCACAGTTGATACTGCATGATTTAGCAGCCTTCAGGAGATATCTAATCCTGGAAAAGAGCTCTCGTGCCTGGATAGAAGTGGAAGCCTGGAGGAGGTCCATCCCAATGGAAGTCCAGAAGGGAGACAGCAGCTGAAAATGGCTGGGCTGGGACAGCACCCACCTGAATGAGGGGGGCCGGACCACTGCCCCCTCCAGGAATGGAAATCTGGAAGGGAGAGAGAGGCAGAAAATGGCTGGGTAGGGAATGCTCTCGCCTGGGTGAGAGGGTCTGGATGGTGCCTGCCCCTCTTCAGGTGGAAGTCCTTAAGGGAGAGTCTGGTGGATGGCTGCAGGGATCATAAGGCTCCTGCCTAGGACAGTGGGGTGAGGATGAGCCCTCCATGATGGAATTCCTTAAGGGAGCCACTGGCTGAGTGCCATGGGGTCCAGAATACTCCAGCCTGGGTAAGAGGGGTCAGGCAGAGGCCCCCATGATGGAAGTCCTCAAGCGACTGCCAGGGAGAGGGCTTCAGGGCCTGGAAAGTTCCTGCCTGGGTGAGTGGGGTCAGAAGGAGCCTCCCCACAATGGAAGTCCTCCAGGGACCACCAGGCAGGGGGCTGCAGAGCCTGGAGAGCTCCTGCCTGTCTGGCAAGGGGCAGTCAGATGCCTCCGAGATGGAAGTCCTCGAGTGATGGACTGGCGGGCAACTGCGGGGCCTGGCGAACTACTGCCTGGGTGAGCAGAGTCAGGAGGAGCCCCCACAATGGACGGCCTTACTGGAGCACCAGGCAGAGGGATGCAGGGACTAAAGAGCTCCTGCCTGGGTGAGAGGAGTCAGGAGGAGCCCCCCATGATGGAAGTCCTTAAAAGGAGCCACTGGCATATGGCAGCAGGGCTTGAAAGTCTCCTTCCTGGGGAGAGGGTATCCAGCCTCACCGTGTACTCAACAGCATCCCTGAAATATCGCAAAGTCCCTGGAGCCGCACTGGACAGAAGAGCAGGGGGATGCAGAAGCCCCCCTGGGAGTGGCCCAGCCCCTCGGCCACCGAGGGGAGTTCCACGATGCCAGGCGGGATCAGAGGGAGGCTCCCCTGACAGGCCCAGAGGGCATGCTCGACACTGCATGGTTTGGCAGCCTGCAGGAGATATGCAGGATATGGGGACAGTGGTGCTCTGGATCAGGAAGGAGGGGGACACAGAAGCCCAGAAGGGAACAGACCAGCCCTTCAGTGGTTGAGGGGAGTTCCGCGAGGCCAGCAAGGATTGGCAGAAGGCCCCCCTGAGAGGCCCCGAGGGAACATGCAACAATGCACAATTTGGCAGCCTGCAGGAGACACAGAGGCAGCAGGCCCCTCCTAGGTGAGGCGTGTGCATGGCCAGGAAAGAAGGTCTCTCAGCAGGGTCAAATGGAAGGGCCATAGGGGTTGGCCCTGATGGATGACCCTAAGGGAGCCATGGGCAGATGGCAGCAGTGCTCTGAGATGTCCTGGCAGGGCAGTGGGATCCAACCTCTCCCCATGCTGAAAGGTGTTCTCGAAAAATTGCAAATTCCCCTGAGCAGCTCTGGATGGGAAAGAAGGGGGACTCGGAAGTCCTGATGAGAGTGGATCCACCACTCCGCGGCCGAGGGGAGTTCTGCAGGGCCAGTCACACCCTGCATGTTCACTCCCCAAATTGGCTAGTGGGCACTCATGATCCGGCATGATTTGAAAGCCTTCAGGAGATAAGGGATGATGGGGTGTCCCATCGAGAGCAAGAGTCGGTGTGCCCAGGGGCGGGTCCCAGCTCTGGGGGAATGTACTGCCAGGTGCCTGCATGGGGTCAAGGCACCCTCCTGGGCCTCTTCCTCCCAGCCAGAAGTGCGTATGAGAGCAGATATAACCCTTAGAGGCTGAGGGGAGTTCTGCAGGGCCAGTCGCACTCTGCAGGTTTGCTCCCCAGATCGTCCAGTGGGCACACGAAATCCAGCATGATTTGGCAGCCTTCCGGAGTTAAGAGAAGATGGGGCGTCCTGTCTGAGTGCAAGCCCAAGTGCTTGGGTTTGTGTCCCAGCCAGGTGTCTGCACAGGGTCAAGGTGGCCTCCCGGTCCTCTTCCTCCTGGCTGGAAGTCAGTATGAGAGCAGATCCACCCCTCAGCAGCCAAGGGGAGCTCCGCAGGGCCAGTTGTACCCTACAGGTTCACTCCCCAGATCATCCAGTGGATATGAGCGATCTGGCACAATTTGGCAGCCTTCCAGAGTTAAGGAATGATGGGGCATACCATCAGAGAGTGAGAGTCTGAGTGCCCAGGTGCGGGTCCCAGCCCTGGTGGGCGTCTCACCAGGGATCCACAGGAGGTCGAGATGCCTTCTCCCACCATCCATCAATCAATCGGGCCGACAGACTTCCACTGACAGAGGCCCCTGTGGCATGGCTCTGTGAGTCACTGAGTGCAGACCGAGGTGCAAGTGGGGGTGTGGAGCTTTCTGCACCCTGTCATGTCAAAGTCAAGGTGAGGCCAAGGAGCTCAGGCCTAGGTGAAGGGGTCCTACCATGCGATGCAGCCACCGTCCTCCGGTGGCAGCGTGCCCCGAGCATGGGAACCCTCTCTCTCTGAGGGCTGCCGTGCTCCCCGATGGCCTGCAGCCCTCCGGGGTTGCAGTCACTAGTCCATGGCCAACCCCCGAGGTGCCCCCTCTGCTGGGAGAGGGATCCCTCCCATTGGCAGAGGTGTGGGCTCCAGCCCCTCCTCTCCACCCGCCCACCGAGGTGCTCCTATCTGGTTGATGCTGCCAGTAGCATATGCTTGTCTCAAAGATTAAGCCATGCAAGTCTCAGTGTACATGGATGCTACAGTGAAACTGCGAATGGCTCATTAAATCAGTTATGGTTCCTTTGATCGCTCCACCGTTATTTGAATAACTGTAGTAATTCTGGAGCTAATACATGCTGACAAGCACTGACCTCCAGGGATGTGTGCATTTATCAGACCAAAACCAATCCGGGTCTCAGCCTGGCAGCTTTGGTGACTCTAGATAAACTCGGGCTGATCGCGTGCCCTCCTGGTGGTGATGTTACATTCGATTGTCTGCCCTATCAACATTTGATGATACTATCTGTGCCTACTATGGTGATCACGGGTAACGGGGAATCAGGGTTTGATTCTGGAAAGGGAGCCTGAGAAATGGCTATCACATTCAATGAAGGCAACAGGCATGCAAATTACCCACTCCCGAATCAGGGAGGTAGTGACAAAAATAACAATACAGGACTCTTTCGAGGCCCTGTAATTGGAATGAGTATACTTTAAATTCTTTAATGAGGATCTACTGGAGGGCAGGTCTGGTGCCAGCAGCCATGGTAATTCCAGCTCCAATAGCGTATATTAAAGTTGCTGCAGTTAAAAAGCTCATAGTTGGATCTTGGGATCGGGCTGGCAGTCTGCCATGAGGTGAGCTACCGCCTGCCCTGGCCCCTGCCTCTCGGAACCCCCTCGATTCTCTTAACTGATTGTTCAGGGGGTCCAAAGCGTTTACTTTGAAAAAATTTAGAGTTCAAAGCAGGCCAATTGCCTGAATACTTCATCTAGAAATAATGGAATAGGACTCCGTTCTATTTAGTTGGTTTTCGGAACTGGCTCCATGATTAAGAGGGACAGCTGGGGGCATTCATATTGTGCCACTAGAGGTGAAATTCTTAGACCAGTGCAAGACAAATGAAAGTAAAAGCATTTGCCAAGAATGTTTTCATTAACTCATTCCCCAGTGCAACAACTTTTTTTTGTAGTATGTACTCCTGGAGTGGATGGCCTGTGCCTTTAAAATTAATTAAAAATTAAATTATCTAAACACAAATCATCATTGGAGGTCAAATATCAAAAAAAAATGTTGCCATCATGTCATGTATTCAAAGATAAATATTTTTAAACCTTGTATATAGCATATGTTTATTAATTATTAATGCAAGTAGCATAAGTTATATTTGACGCCTAGAGGAGCAATAGGAGTTAACTGCAGATGCACCTGGAGGCGTCACTCGGATGTAATGAGTTAATCAAGAACAAAAGTCGGAGGTTCAAAGACGATCAGATACTGTCATAGTTCTGACTATAAATTATGCTGACTAGCGATCCGGCAGCATTATTCCCATGTCCCACTGGGGATCTTCCTGAAAACCAGAGTA